>NC_068302.1:27147287-27434787 GCF_025860055.1 Xyrauchen texanus | reverse complement strand
TTCATTCAGATTTTTTCTTCGGAGCCGAGTGGTTGTGTGTTCAGCAAGCTGAAGTTTCCACTACTGTTGCACTCACCTCTACAGAGCTTTGGTGTTGGATATTATGGTGCTTTACCAGTGGCTGTTCTCTTCTCTGCACGGCAGTGCAGTCTACGCCCCTGGGTGCTTCAATCACGTTTCTAAAAGGAAAAATAACCTCTAAAAGAGTATTTTCTCTAAAAGAGTACATATTGGCATTGAACGTCTTTTTAAAGATACCTTTCCGCTTTTGTGTAGTTCCTGGATGTGGCAAATATCTCTCCGCTTCTGACAGTCATGGACGCTGCCTTACATGTCTGGGCAGCATCACACTGAGGCAGCATTTATGGATGGTTCATGTTCTCAGTGCGAGAACATGACAATGGCAACGTTGCTGTCGCGGCTTTCCTTCCTCCGAGGTCACACATCATGCCTCCTAGTTGCTCAAGAGCATGTACTCCATCTGTTCACCCTGGCATCCCCCTGCGGCTGTGAAAGCTCAGGCAGCTCCACTCCAACAATGATCAACACATCATTAGAGCTCCGCCCTAACCCTGGCCCAGCTCTCGGCCCCAGGGTAGAGCTCCCCACAGGAAGCTGACGCCCGTGTCTCACAAACCACTTCATGGACCCGAAAGGCTCCCAAGCGCTCCTGAGACGATCTACACAGGGAGTGAGATGGCTGATATGGAGCTGGCTTCTAGACCACTCCATCCCCCAGTGGAGGGCCAGCAGGGAAACATTTTTCCACACCCCGACCAGGCTGTGGTACCCAAAAGAACAGCTTTCTCATTCCTTGATTCACCTAACCGGTGTCCACAAACGCCGTTCTCACGGCGATCTGACGCCAAACACCTACAGTCACGGTACTATGGACGTGGCCCCTTTTCCTCCACGCTTTCAACTGTAGACTCCCAGCTGGCCAGTTCTGACGAATCTAGAGGTCCCTTAGTGCCCCCGCTCGGAGCTTGGACCATCCGACTCGGCTACGCAATTAATTTCGCCAGGCGCTCACCCCGTTTCAGTGGCAACGGCTTCACATCTGCCAATACCCTGCAAGCAGAAATCGCAACCCTTTTACACATAGACACGATAGAGCCTGTGATGCCAAGATGAAGAAGGGTTTCTATGGTGCTCACTTCATCGTACTCAAGAAATGCGGTGGGTTGCGGCCAATCTTGGACCTACGAGTTCTGAACCGGGCCTTACACAGACTATCGTTAAAGGTGCTCATGTAGAAACCTATTCTAATGTGCATCTAGCATCAAGATTTGTTCGCAGCGGTAGACCTGAAGGACGTGTACTTTCACGTCTCAATTTTGCCTCGACACAGACCCGTACTACGGCTCGCGTCCGACGGCCCGATGTACGAGTACCAGATCCTCCCCTTCGTCTAGTCCCTGTCCCCTCGAGCCTTCAAGAAGGTTGCAGTGGCAGCCCTTGCCCCTCTAAGGGAAGTGGGCATCCGCATACTCAATTACCTCGATGACTGGCTGATTCTAGCTCACTCTCGAGAGTCAATGTGCACCCACAGGGACCAGGTGCTCAAGCACCTCAGCCGCCTAGGGCTTCTGGTCAACTAGGAAAAGTTTAGGCTCTTCCCCGTTCAGAGCATCTCTTTTCTTGTAATGGAGTCTGCATGCAGCTGGTGCTGAACTACCTAAGTTTGTTGCAGTTCCAGAGTCTCCTGGGGCATATGGCAACCTCAGCGGTGGCCGCACCGCTCGGGTTGATGCATATGAGACCGCTTCAGCACTGGCTTTGATCCAGCTTATTTAGCATTTTTTTGCATTCCTTGCATTGTTTGAACATGTTTTATGCACAACAATAACGCTCTGTCTGCATTAAGGGACATTGAGACCTACACATAAACTGATTTTAATGTACAATAATTGTTTCATACATTAGGATTTAAAATGGTGATCAGTGTATTGAAAATAAAATTTTAATTTCTATTATCTTGTCTTTTATTTTTTGGAATCAGATTTACAAACACCTACAGTCACGGTACTATGGACGCGGCCCCTTTTCCTCCACGCTTTCAACTGTAGACTCCCAGCTGGCCAGTTCTGACGAATCTAGAGGTCCCTTAGGCTCCCAAGCACTCCTGAGACGATCTACACAGGGACTGAGATGGCTGATACGGAGCTGGCTTCTAGACCACTCCATCCCCCAGTGGAGGGCCAGCAGGGAAACATTTTTCCACACCCCGACCAGGCTGTGGTACCCAAAAGAACAGCTTTCTCACTCCTTGATTCACCTAACCGGTGTCCACAAACGCCGTTCTCACGGCGATCTGGCGCCAAACACCTACAGTCATGGTACTATGGACGCGGCCCCTTTTCCTCCACGCTTTCAACTGTAGACTCCCAGCTGGCCAGTTCTGACGAATCTAGAGGTCCCTTAGTGCCCCCGCTCGGAGCTTGGACCATCCGACTCGGCTACGCAATTAATTTCGCCAGGCGCTCACCCCGTTTCAGTGGCATCGGCTTCACATCTGCCAAAACCCTGCAAGCAGAAATCGCAACCCTTTTACACATAGACACGATAGAGCCTGTGATGCCAAGATGAAGAAGGGTTTCTATGGTGCTCACTTCATCGTACTCAAGAAATGCGGTGGGTTGCGGCCAATCTTGGACCTACGAGTTCTGAACCGGGCCTTACACAGACTATCGTTCAAGGTGCTCATGTAGAAACCTATTCTAATGTGCATCTAGCATCAAGATTGGTTCGCAGCGGTAGACCTGAAGGACGTGTACTTTCACGTCTCAATTTTGCCTCGACACAGACCCGTACTACGGCTCGCGTCCGACGGCCCGATGTACGAATACCAGATCCTCCCCTTCGTCTCGTCCCTGTCCCCTCGAGCCTTCAAGAAGGTTGCAGACACAGAGATAATTGTGTTGGCTGATACTACAGGAAATAATTCTTCAAGACTACATTAGAAACACCAGCATCAAGATTTCATGATGATCAAGCTTGTAGCACTTATTAATAGCTCACTCCTGATAACCATTTTATACATGCCACAGAAACGCTGCTGGTGTTAAAGCATGGTGCATCCTTGCGCTGGAAGCATCATAAACCAGACTTGACAGGATCGTGCAGAGTGCTAAACAGTGTGGCGCAGACCACAAAACCTGAATTAAACATTTTTCTGAATCATTGCAATCATGATTATGTTCACATTTATTAATAATGTTGCGATATATAGGGGCCCAGAGTGCAAAGTTGTCAGGGGGCCATGATGGATTTCAACCCAGTTTGAAATCTGGCCGACTAGTCATCAGGTATGTGGACTGTACCTATGAGCAAGAGACCAGTAATGAGCAAAAGCCAATAAAATAGAGAAAGCTGAAGATTATGAAGATTTTTTAGCACGTTAATTTTTGCATTCAGAAGCCTTTTTTACATCCACAAATCATAGATGTCTCTGTTGTGAGCTTCAAATGGCACATTTTGTCAATATTGTTGACATTTTTATTGAATGATCATTATGTTTACCGTTTGTCGGCAAAGAGCGCATGAGGAGATGCATTTGAAGCAGGAGCAATGAAATATAGAAAATAAAATAAAACATCACCCACATCTCTCTCTCTCTCTTACTGTCTCATATTATTTTCAGCTGTGTCTTAATTTTTTCCCCATTCTGTGTAAATCAATGCAAACATTGTCACAAGCCCTTCTTCCATGTTGTTTGTTGACATGTTAGCACTGAAAATTTAAGGGATATGAATGAATATTTTGGACTAATAAGACATAAATCTGCACTTTTAATGTTTAAGAATTAATTAAAGATGCCTCTTACATCCCCTTGTATAATGATCAATCTATCTTTCTTTTAACATCTTTATGCTTCCTTTCAATTTGTCTTTCTGTCTGTCTCTTTATAGCAGGTTTTTGTTTTCATAACAAGAATACGATTTATTTATTTCTATAATGTGCCCCAGCAGAGTTAATACAATATTTTTGCCTCGACTTATTTGCCCTGCTTCTCTCCATACTTCTTCTTTCTTTTATATCCCTCCTTTGTGAGACATCCTGTAAAACTAAATAGCAAAAACTTATGTATACCAACCTGACCTCCTACCCCACCATACTCCCTTGGCCGGAAGCAAAGTTCTCCTGCTTGCACATATATCTCAAATATCTCCATCACCAGGAAATTGCATTTGTGGCTGTGTGGGATATTGATTTAGAATAAGGCCACATGCCAGCGTATCACACATAGGTGATTGTTTGAAATAAATCTGATTTAAATAAGTTGAAATGACAAAACTGTGATAAAAGTTGTGTTGTGTTACTTGTTTGTGTTTTGGGATTTAATTGTGTTCCTAATGTCAGCCTGCCAGTATTTATCTTATAAGAATCTGGGGGTGAATGGAATAGAAATGGGGTTCACTGACTTAATTGTATTTATTTATTTTAAATTAAAGGTTTGGAGAATTAACTGTCATTATTTAAACGAGTCAGAATCTAAACTACTCAACTTGATCCATAAAGATTCTGAATAAAAATTATACTCAATTAAAAGTCCAAGTGTCTAACCTAAAGTGAAAGTAAAAAATTATTCACACTAAAATTTACTTAAATCTTAAAAAAGTCAAATGTAACTGTTCTCCTACCTAGAATGAAATCAAGAGAGGAGAATATGTGAGAGAGGATGTTGTTAAATTAAATTGGTTTGATAAGTCGCCGTTTTACTGTCTCTGACAACTGTCACATTTCTCCACCAGTGGCATTCACAACCGAATCAAAGAATCATGTTACAATAACAAATAATCTTTGCTAAATAATCTTTATGTGGCCTGCTGTACGTAACACGGCAGTTACCTGGTGAAATTAATACCATGATAAAACAACAATGACTTTTATACCATTTCACTCAAATCATGAGTAAAACGGTAGATTTGAGTGAAATGGTATAAAAGTAATTGTTGTTGATGTAACAGAGTGAAAAGTTCATGTTTATGAACTGATAGTCTACTATTTCACTCAAATCACGAGTAAAACGGTAGATTATCAGTTCATAAGCATGAACTTTTACATGTCACATTTGCTTTTTGTGACACCTAAATCTGGTCAGGTATTAGGTTTAAGGTTTAGGTTGGTTTTGTTGATTTATATCTCAATAGAATATTAACCTTAAAAACGTCATGTTCTGGAGAACATTCCACTCGCTTTTAGTGCCACACAGTGATCATTTATCTTCAGAACTGCATGCCCTGAGACTTGTAACAAACCACATAATTTTATTTAGCAAAAAGTCACAGCCACGCAAAGTTTGTTGCATGGGAGAACGCACTCAAGAAATTGCTGTATCATAGCACCCAGCACCTTCAGACATAGAAAAAGATAAAAAGAATGTTGTTGGTTTTGTGAAATGCTTTCTCTGGTTTTCTGAATAAAATTCATAATAATTATTTACTCCATCATTTTTATAACAATTATTATCATTGCTGGTTTTATAATTATTATTATAAATATAAGTTATAATATATATAAGTTGCCTAACAACAATAATAATTCAGAAAATATGGAGTAGAAATCCCTAGATCTGATTTAGATATAAAGGCAAGTGTACACTGTAAAATATTTCAGTAATCAGTAAAATACTGTAAAAATGCTACAGAAATAAAATGTTAATTGATTAACAAATATTAACTGTAAAATATACAGTAAAATATTTTAATATATTTTAAAAGACAATACAGTAGTTTTTACAATAAAATTATGTAAAAATGTAATAATTTCAATGTAAAAAGTAAGATTTTCCTGTATAATTAATGGTAAAAAGAACAAGAGAGTACATTAATTTTAACAATAATTTATAGTAAAAAAGAACCAGTAAAAATCAGTACTTGTAACTGTATTTTTTACATAATTATTCTAGCAACCACAGCTTATTACAGTGTAGAAATAATGAATATTTTAAAACAATTATTTAATTACAAAATCCTGTTGTATATATATAAATTGTCTGTGTTTCTCACTTTGTGCGGTCACATACGGTCTAGTCACACAAATATTTGAACGTATCCAAAGCTCAAATCAGATCCAAAATTCTGCCTCTGCAGATGATCGGAACCTCACAAAGCCACCGTGCGATACTGTTACATTTGTCAAACTGTCATTTGGCGGGTGCAGTGAAAAGGCGGCTTCAGTCCAGTAAGACAAAAGAAAATGATCTGCAAAAACGTAATGAGTACTTTTACATTATAAATAACATTTTAAAGAGCAAAAAGTAAAATTCTTTTCTTTGGAAATGGAATGAAGTAAAAGTACAATTCGGACCTATTTCAGCTGAAGTACATTTAAATTCACTGTGAGATCAGTCTGATAACACAGGCTGTTCTACACAACAGAGTCTGGTAAACACAACGCAATCCCCACAGTTACAAGCACACCCCTGAATGCAGAAAGACTGAAACACAGTGAAGCGTCAATACCACCCCTATCAAGTATTGTAAAAAAGCATTTTATTTTAAAAAAAATTGTACCTTGTATACCGTCTTTCACTAGACCATTTAACTTTACTAGCCATTGTTGTGAGATGCAAGATTTGTTCCAAAAAGTACACATGCACACACTTTTGAGGCATGGGGAGTTTGGACTTCTGCCACAGCCCTAATTACTAGTCTCTGCTGAGATTCCCTCTCCCACGGTTGGAGCACTGTCACTGCACTGAATGTGAATGGCTAATATTCTCAAATTCCCAAATGCTCCAGTGCAAGTAAAATTGTAGCAATATGATTCTATTAGTACAAAGTTCTAACTGAACAAATTTACAAAATAATTTTTGGTTCTGTTCAAATGTAATTATCATCAACATTTTTTTTTTAATTAAATGTGAAATGTAGTAATTTGGTTAAAAAAATTTTATCCAGTAATTCTATTGTTGGTGAGACAGCCAACTGTTCTAATGACCAAGAAATGTGAATACTGTGACTTCCATATATGCTGAAATTTGGCTCAACAATTCTGTGAGGTTGAGCAACCTGAACAATTTGTCTTGTTTGTCTGACTGATAGAAGGCGGAAAGAATGTTTGAGAAACCTGTTTGGTAACAGTTGTGTCGGGCATTCCACGTTAAGCTGTTTTTAAACTGGAAAAACTTAAACCAATAATATTTAAAATTACTTTTCAAAAGAAAAGAAAACATAATTAAAATAACTTGTATAAAAAATAACTTAACCTCACCAAGTCCACATTTGCCAACTTGAACTTTACCTGCTGGCTCCTTTTGCAAAATTACCAATACAAATTAAGATAATAAATACAATTATAAACGTATACATAATAACTATAATTTATATGTAAATAAACCATTGCCTCTAGTTTCCTGAGTGATAACATGTCTCCATATTTTCTTTTTTCATAAAACAACTAAAACAACACTATTGGTACAGAAATTACATCAGAGAAAGATAAAAAAAAAAAAAAAGTGAAAGAGAAAGAAAATGAAAAAACAAAGACAACTTTCAAGAGACAGCAAAATAAAATAGGAAATTAAAACAAAAAATGAAAGAAAGAGAAAGAGAAAAAGAAAGAATCACATGTCAATAATGGATATTAAAGAATAACTGATCCTACATGTAGCCTGTGGCATGCTGGCAGATGACTGGAATGAGTGTCAATATGTTTTGAATTCTACAATGAAAACAGCATCCTGTGTCACTAACGAAGGCTGTCAGGCACTATGCGTCGGGGGAGAGAGGACAGGCAGGCCTGAGGCTTTCTATCTGCCAGTCCCATGACAGCCAAAAACCAGCTTTTCATCCACCTTCTATCCTGTACCTTCTCTTTTTTTCTATATCTTTCTCTGTTTCCCTCCTGCCCAAACATTTACAAGAATGTGTGTGTCAGTCTTGTCCTGAAGTTGAGAAGGCTTCCTCTGCTCCCTCCTGATTGCTAAGGAGATTCAGTGGTGTGGCAGGGGACAGACTGTATGTGGGACAATTTTCACGCCCAAAGCAACTTTGTTTTGACAATCTGTGTGACATCTCCTCCTGTGCTGAAGACCTGTCTGCTGTGAACAAGGAACTTAATGCTTAACTGCACACCAGTTAGGCACAGTCTGCAATGTACTGTAAAACCTGACTCATTTACTCAAGTGTTTTATGAATAGTAACTGCTTGCTCACATAAATAAGCATTGTGGCGGGGTGAGCAAGAGACAGACACAGTGGGTGTGGCATCAATCCTCGGAGAGGCATTTATTGGAAATAATAATAAAAGCGAAATGTCCATAAAGGGGGATAATAAAGTGTCCAGGTGGGAATAGTGTTCATAATAAAGGGGGAATCTGGCATCCTCGCGGTGAGACGGGGCTCCGTCAAGGGCGGGTTTAATGTCTGTGGAATAGCCCAGGCACTATTCATAAAATGCTGCCAAAGTACAGAAGTGGAGAGAAATCAACCGCACTCAGGGTGTAGACTGCACAGCGTGCAGAGAGAGAGAGAACGCCAGCTGGAAACGCGCCGTAGATCCAACAGCAGTGCTTATCGCCAGTAGAGGTGAGTGAAACAGTGGTGAACTCACCTTTGCTGTTGCACAACCGTTTGGCACCGAAGAAAAATTCTGATTGGCACTCGCTGCCCTGCTTCCCTTTATACCCGTATGTCCGGGGCAGGGCATGCAAATTCTGTCTGCCAACTTGACATTGGCCTTTTCTCAGGTTCAGAGGTACGTTTGGCTTCCCAGGAAGACCCCTTGTGTCACTTCATTCTACACAACGTCGAGTGAGTGACAGAAGGTGAATGTTTGCTTTATGCTCTTGTTTTTTAAATCAGCCAATATGCTGTAGTTTGTGTTACAGCTATGACTCATGCTTTGCTACTTGGTATAGAGTGCAACAGTCTGTTCCGGCAAGATAATCCAATGGGTGACATGGGCTGCAGACCAGAGCCCCGCCACTAGAGGGGCCACAGGTACACGAGATCATATAAGAATTTTTATATCAATTGTGTAATTTCATTACCAATGGTGCCACCAAACTCTGTAAAAAATAAAGATTATTAAAAAAAACTAATTATTAATCTGTTTTTCTGAACACTCTTGCCACTCTTAGTCTGGTATTGTTTGCACAAACTAGTAAATTCACAGCTAAACAGCTTATTACATGTACCCAAACCACTATTGGTTAACCCAAAAGTTGACATGCCACTCAAATGAAGGGAACAAAGTTTTGAAAGGGATACAGAGCCAGTGTTCACATTCTTTGGGGTAATCAACCTATACACGGCTTCCTTACTGTATAACTGTAAAAACACACACTTTTAACACAGGGATACTGGTTCACATGATAAAAATATGTATTTATATACATTACCGGTGTGATGTGGCTCCATACTTGTAGCGCTTATAACTGAAATAACCCCTTACGGTCTCAAAACCACTGGATAGATAGAAATCTGCTTTACTGTTTTAGTAGTTTTAACATGATTGCATAGTAAATGTATCTATCCTCATTGGCGTGGGCTATTTTTGTATGTATGCTGCAGTCTAAACAAAATTATTTTTGTCTATTTTACATTCGGACTAATGACCATTCAGGGCAGATGTATTTATTATGTGTTCTTTATTGTTACATATTTGTCATTGGCGAGTCTTCTTTGATCATCTCAGATCAAATCAAATCACTTTATTGTCACACTACCATGTACACAAGTGCAGCAGTAGGTGAAAGTCTTGTGTGCAGTTCCGAGCAACATAGCAGTCATGATAGTGACGAGACATATACCAATTACAATAAACATCATATTTACACAACACAATTTACATATCAAATGTGCACATACTTACACAACACAATAATAATATACAATGTACAGAAAACAATACACACAATACAGAATACACAAAATAAAAAATAAAGAGTATATATAAAAAAATATATATACAGTAGTTGTATTGAGGAGAATATAATTATGACAGTCCAGTGTGAGATAATAGATTAATAAAGTGCAGTGCTGATATATTGATCGTGAGAGATCAAGTGTTCAAAAGTCTGATTGCTTGGGGGAAGAAGCTGTCATGTAATTGGCTGGTGCGGGTGCTGATGCTGCGATACCACCTGCCTGATGGTAGCAGTGAGAGCAGCCCATGACTCGGGTGGCTGGAGTCTCTGATGATCCTCCGAGCTTTTTCACACACCACCTGTTACATATGTCCTAGAGGGAGGGAAGCTCACCTCTGATGAAGTGTCTGATAGTTCTACAACCCTTTGCAGGTCTTTGCGGTTGTGGGCGGTGATATTGCCGTACCAGGTGGTGATGCAGCCAGTCACGACGCTCTCTACAGTACTGGTGTAGAACCATGTGAGGATGTGGTGGTTTATTCCAAACTTCCTCAGTCATCTCAGGAAGAAGAGGCGCTGGTGAGCCTTCTTCACAATGGCATCAGTGTGGACGGACCATGTGAGCTCAGTAATGTGGACACCGAAGAACTTGAAACTGCTGACTCTCTCCACCGGTGCTCCATTAATGGTGATGGGGCTGTGTTCTCTGTCTTTCATCCTGAAGTCCACTACAAGCTCCTTGGTCTTACTGACATTAAGGGAGAGGTTGTGCTCCTGACACCAGCGTGTCAGAGTGCGCACCTCCTCTCTGTAGGCTGTTTCATCATTGTCAGTGATCAGACCTACCACCGTCATATCATCAGCAAACTTAATGATGGCATTGGAGCTACGTGTTGCCACACAATCATGTGTGTATAGGGAATACAGGAGTGGGCTGAGAATACAGCCCTGCGGGGCTCCAGTGTTGAGGGTCAGTGATGAGGAGATGTTGCTGCCCATTCTAACCACCTGACATCTGCCTGACAGGATGTCCAGGATCCTGAATGGTGTTGAATGCTGAGCTGTAGTCTACCAACAGCATTCTCACATATGTGTTCCTTTTTTTCCTGGTGGGAGAGAGCAGTGTGTATTGTAGATGCAATGGCATCATTAGTGGAGCGGTTGTTGCGGTAGGCAAACAGCAATGGGTCCAGAGAGGTGGGCAGCACTGAGCAGATGTAATCTCCGGTTAACCTCTCAAAGTATTTACTGATGATGGGGGTCAGAGCAACAGGACTCCAGTCATTTAGGCAAGTGATTTTGGTTTGCTTCGGTACAGGCACAATGGTTGATGTTTTGAAGCATGTGGGGACTACAGACAGGGAGAGGGACAGACTGAAAATGTCCGTAAAAACACCAGCCAGTTGCTTTGTGCCATCTGGACCCGCTGCTTTACAGATGTTCACCTGTCGGAAGGATCGGGTTACATCCGCAACAGAGACGGAGAGTGAACCAACGTCTGTAGCGTCGGCAGCGAGTGCTCTCTCCACTAGGGTGGTGTTATTTTCCTCAAAACGAGCATAACATTTATTAAGCTCATCTGGGAGAAAGGCAGCGGTATACACAACGGAGTTTTTATTCCCTTTGTAGTCCGTGATGATGTTAATTCAGTGCCACATACTTCTAGAGTCGGTGGTGTTGAACTGTCCTTCAATTTTGTGCCTGTACTGGTGTTTGGCTGCACTGATAGAGTTACGGAGGGCATAACTGGCTTGTTTATGCTCTTCCGCGTTCCCGGAATTAAAAGCGGAGGTCCGCGCGAACATCGCCATTAACCCATGGTTTCTGGTTGGGGTAGATCCGTATTTTTTTGGTTGGCACAATGTCCTCTACGCACTTCCGGATGAAACACGTTACGCTATCAGCGTAAACCTCGATGTCGTCATCAGAGGCGGACTGGAACATCTCCCAGTCCGCGTGATCAAAACAGTCTTGTACCATAGAGTCTGATTGGTCCGACCAGCACTGGATCGTTCTGAGGGTGGGTGCTTCCCATTTCAGTTTCTGCCTGTAAGCAGAAACTTATCAACAGTCCTCCGTACACAATGGGTCCTCTCACTGACACAATGAAGATGAGAAACGTAGTCTGTGTAGTCCGCATTTGGGTGTGTGTCGTCTCCTCACACACCGGAGAAGAATCATTACTCAATGACCAAACTTCCAACAGGAATAAAAAACCTGACCTGCACAACAGGTCATGAAGAAAAATAAATTACTCTATCAATATAAATCAAATCAATACATTTTACAATTACTGTGAATTGTAACATTACTACTACGTTCCACTAGCACAATATACATTCATATCCTGGTTTCCTAAATAAACAAAACATTATTAACTGCCAAATAGTTTGAGTTTATTATTTCTCCACTTAATTACATTACTAGTTTTTTGCTGGCATTCAAAGTGTAAACAGCCTGAGCAAAAGTTCAATTAATTGAGTCAAAACTCACCAAAACTGCTGTGGTTTACTTGGATATGTTTCTTATGGGTCCCCGACCAAATAAGTGTTATTTTTCAGGTCTTAAAACCAACTCTCAATAAAAGTATTAATCTCGTTAATCTCTCTGCTTCTCTCCTTCGCTCTCTGCCTCTCGTCTCTACTAGTGAGTCCAGTTTGTGAACGAATCATTCTTTTGAACCGGTTCTTTTTAGTGAACGAGTTGATCTAGTTCACCAAATTGGACTGAATCGTTTGAAACAGTTTGCGTCTCGAGTCAACACTGATCCACAAGTTACTCTATCTTAACCTGTCTCTTGGATGTGCCTGACACTCCGAATCAGATTGAGCTGATAACAAATATGAATATGATCCTAGAACTGGTGATATCTTCTTTTGCCAACTCTTCTTTGCAATTAACCGCTCCACCTAGTTCACAAATCGGACAGAACAATCGGGTCGCAACAGCTCTCGAGTCAACAGTACAATGAGTTGCTCATAACAGTTCTCGAGTTAACAGTACAATGAGTACCTATCAGCGGTTCTTGAGTCAACAGTACACTGAACTGAGAATCGCCTCTTTCTGAGGTGTCCGACATACTGAGAACTGATAAGCTGCTGATATGAGCATGTGTGTGATTAAGGGGCAAAATGTGTGTTTCAGGTGTATTTTGCTGAACAACAGAGAGTGTAACAAATAAAACATACTGTACATTTGTTTCTGACTTGATTGCATTACCGCTTAATCAATGTATGAAGATGATCCCATCTACAGCTCTCGAGTCAACAGTACATTGAGTCGTTCGCAGCAGTTCTTGAGTCAACAGTACACTGATCCGAGGACAGCAGCTCTTGCGTCACCAGTACACTAAACTGAGAATCGCCTTTTTTCGGACATAATATTGAGAACTGCTGATCAGTGAGCAGTGCACAGAGGACTTGAATGAGGGGGTGAAACGTTTATGTTGAGAGATGTAAACAAATTTTACTATTGAGTATTATGCATGCAGATTATATCTGAAGTTGTGATGAGCTGGATCATGGATTCTGTAAAAAAGGGTGAGTTGTTTAAGACAAGTTGAATCACTTTTTATGCTTTAAACATGAGTAGAACATCCACGTTTGTATATCAGTGTCAGTATTGGGTGCTATAGGTGCAAAACTTTAATGTAGGATGTCATCGAAACACTGATAACAATAAACACCCTTATTTTTATAACTTAATTAAATAAATTGTTATAATAGGCAATATACCCTTTCAAATGGCTTTATTGAATGTGTTTGTGCATGTATTCTATGACGCCGGCGTATTAGCATTATAAATGAACTGGTTGAACCATTTTCTTTGTACCAGTTCATTAAATGAACCCGTTTACGTAATATAATTTTACTTTTCATCACTAGTCTCTCCTTCTACTGATGCTACATCACCCCTGTGCATTAAGTGAGTCTCTTAAAAGTGGAAGCGTCATTATTATTTCTTATAGGCATGCTTTTAATTTTGCCTTTAAATTATTATCAAACAGTTTTAACTAACTTTGTGTATACATTTTAACTTATTTATGCGTTTTAAAGAATTATATATGCTCATTCATGTCATATTTTAATATGGGTTACACAAGGCTCATGAATACTAATTAGCTTATTATGACGTTGGTCAATCTGTTTAGAGCTGTAGATCACGTTACCTAAATACTATTTATGAGCTAGCCCAGGGCCCGGGAGGCTTAACCTGGCCTGTATTCCAGAAGTAAAAATCCCATGAATTTTTCCCCCCAAAAATATTTATTTTTAAAGATAACTTCTTAACCTTTAAAGACAGACTTGATTGTTAACTGGTGGTTTGTTAACAATTGTTACTGCTGAAGCCATCAGTATTAAAAAAAAAAAAAAAAACATATACAATATAATATAACTGATTTTATGGTGAAGAACAACTGTTACAATGAGGGGGGTAACAGGAGCAGGATCTAAATGCAGCTAAAAGTATTTATTCAAATAAATGAAGTACAGAATAATGTAGTAAACACAGGAACAAAGAAAACATCCATGATGGGAAAGAACACAGGAACACTCTACAATGGGCTCAGGTAATACACGGGAGGTCAAACACATCCAACAACTGACAAGGAGTGAGCAAAAAACAGGGCTTTAAATACACAAAGATTAACGAGGTGAATGAGACACCAGTGAGAAACAATCAAGGACAGCTGGCAGTGATGAGGGCAGAGAATTATGGGAAATGTAGTCTTGGAGGTGTAGATGACAGAGGCAAAACACAGGGCAGAAAACAGTGAATCTTAACAACTACACTGCCCGTGGTCCACTGCCCATTTTCCCCAAGGGGAAAATCAAATAATCAGACAATTGCAAATACTGTCCACTCCTATGATGCAGTGCAAATGATGCAACAAATTGGTTTCCCTATACTCTCAAACAACTCATTTCATTATATATTTGAATACATAAGTACAGTTTTGTGTCTTTTAGTCTAAGTTAAAAAGTAGATGTTGCCCCCTTCAACTTTTGTATGTTGCATGGTGTGAGCTGAATATGACAATGAAATCCAGCAGGTGCTCTGAGTGATTTTTCATGGTATGCAAAAAATACCTTAAAAAAAAAAAAAAAAATCCCTAAAAGATATTAATGAAAATAGTGTCCTGAGATATCTCACTGGTCTCTGTGATAGCTCTAGTCTCTGTAAACAGCAAACAAATAAAAGAGTCCTTGGGCCGCAGACAATGACACTTTCTGTCAGTCAATCATTTTCTATGTTGTCATAGTGTTGTAGTTACAGCAAAATATTGAGGCATAATGCCATTTTTATGCCATGTTACTCATAACAGTTGTCAATTAAGGGTGCTATTTTGCTGCTGTTGTTTTTGACAAATGGTTCTTCTGGTGTCGGTGTCAAAAAAGCTAATTTAGTATCTTTTGAGTGCAGGGTTTTGGAAAAAGGGGGCATGGCTAATCAAACAGCTCAGCTTGTCAAAATTCTAGAATGGCTAAAACAATTTATTGAAAATGTAAACTAACAAATAGCACATAAAAATAAGAACAAATGATTTAGTAAGTGAGTGGCCCTATTGACCCACAGTGACATGAAAACACAATTGCTTTTCACATAATAGAGGCCCTTGAGATTGCAAGGACAATGTAGGCACTTTATAATTAAAAAGCCAATAAAGCTTCATTCAGTAGTTCAGTCAGTGGACTTCACTGTGCCTGTACATTCTATAATAAGATGCCTTTTGCCTTCACCTCCATCATATTTCTGATACCTATTTCATAGCATTGAAAGAAAAGACTTCAAACCTCTTTTTTCACCAACAGTGCATAAGTGTAACAGCTCCAACGGTGCATGTACTTTGGGACTGAAACTGTGTGTTTGTGTGTGTGTGTGTGGGTGTGGGTGTGGGTGTGTGTGTGTCACAGTTGGTGCCACTCTCACTCAATCAATTTCCCCCAAGGAGATACACTCAATAAAGAAGGGATACTCTCATCCAATGGCACATGTTCTGGCGCTCTCTCTTCATTACAGTCCCACTGTGACATCTCACCCTCTCTCATACCTCGGAAGATTTAAGAACGAATAAAAGTGGTTTATCTCCCACCTACTCTCTCTCCTCCTTTCAACTGGCTGCCTTTCACCATTGCACAGAACCAATAAGAACAAATCAAAGAGATGGGCGTATAGGGAGAGAAGTCATTCTCTATTTGGTGCAGAAAAATATTGAGGAGATTTGAAAATGTGTTGCTCTTGAGTAAGCTATGTTTTTAGAGTGCATTCAGAGAGAGTGAAATCATTCCCAATACCTCCCAGTCATCCCCTAGTTTATGCCCTAATCAGCTAGTTCATTGTGCCCACATATCTAGTGTGTATCCTTAAAATCTGTGGTTCTCAATATTTTTGACTCCAGGACCCCCATTGTCGAGGACAAAATTTGATTCTAGAATTTTATACTTCATGGAGCTCAGACTCTTTGTCTGAATTTGATGATTTGGTTCTAAGGAATAGTTCTTTCTCTAATTGTGAGAAGAAACAAGTTTGAATCTTGCTTGACTAACACATTTGAAATAACCCATTAAAAATTGTATCTTTTGGTCAGCACACATGTATTTAAGTATATGGCTGTACTTTATTTTGTGATTTCAGAGACACAGAGTGTTTGAATGAGAGGTATAGAGAAGTTGAAAAGTGCACATCTAGAGCTATGTGTGGAGGTAGTGCAACGTTTTTGTAAATATAAAGTTACAGTATGTTTTTTTTAAACAGCAAATAATATATATTGAAAAATTACACTTTTATAGCAAATGTTTCACAAACAGATTTCTAATTAAACATTTCTAATATACTTGTTCCTCAGTGTCAAGATCTACACGACCTCTATGGACTACATGCCTCAGTCAAGGCTGTGTTTGAGTTTAATATACGCTGAAAGAAATCTGACCTTTTACATTCTGAATAAAACTGCTTCCAGCTGGCAGCATAGGTGACAGAGCTGAACTAAAGCTTTCACCATCATAAAATTAAAGTTCCTAATCTACAGCTTTGTGTGCGGTTTTGCCGTTGACAGAACAGGTTGGTCACACTGCAGTGCGACCTGTGTCCCGAGCGACCGGCGAATACTAATTTGGTTTTGTGCAGTGTACCTGACCCATGGTCTTGTGGGATGCCCACACTCTAATTACAGTTTCATCTGCTGCATGTAATCTGCATGACCCTTGAGTGCTAAACCTGATGAGTGATTAAACGATTGGGATGCAAAGAGAGGTCTTCAGCATCTGAGAGCTGATGACAAATGGCCCCTGGGGCTGAAAACAACTCTTCAGTTTTTACACATAAACACTCACTTTGAAATATTATCTGTGTAGTTCATGGATCATACATTATAACACCATACCTACATTTAAACATGTGCTGAGTACTGATGGGTTTTGTAGAGAATCAATAACTCTAAGTTACAGTGTCCCCTCACATTAAAGCTGAAGAATGTAACATTTTCAGTGTTAAAATACATTCATCTATTCCAGCTTAATATGCAGAGACAAATATATGTAAGCCATATATGAAATATATATGTATATGTAGCCATATGTAAGCGTAATTTTCTCGAAAACTTAACGCTGTGTCTCTTTGATGCTATGCAAATTCCTATGTTTGTTTTGAGAGACCCGCTTAGATCCACACCAACAATTCTACCAATGGCATGAGTTGGGGGCGGGACTATCTCTTTGTTTGGTAAATAGTAGAAGCCGTATTCAGAAAGCTATTTTTTGCAGTTTCCGATACTAGTGTCACAGAAATTACATACTTAAGCTTTAAGTACCTTGAATTAAGGAAACTCTTTATGTTTTTTTATCTGAAAAGTATATCAAGTCAAATTTTATTATTTTGAGTATGGATTTCAGACAACAGGAGTCAGTAATTATGAGAAGAATAATTAAATTAAATTTATATCATAAAGGATATGTATGCACAAAAGTTGTTTTTGAATGTATGTGTAAACATTCATCTTATTTTGGATTTGTGGACAAATAATTAATTTTGAAAACAATGAAAGAAATTGTAAATTCGTTATTCAGCCTTATGTTGTTTAAAACCATATGACTTAATTTCTTCCCGGAAGAATAAAAGGAGAAATTTGTACGCAATTTTTTTTTTTTTTTAAACAATTACAATGGATGGGGACTTGTTAAAAAAGTATTGTAAAATGGTCTGATTTGTGCAAAATATAAAAAAATTTCAGGAACAAACCAAAATTAAGTTTCTTTTAACTGAAAGATATTATATCTGCCCTAGCCCTTATTGACACATTCATGAAAGTTTATTAGATGATTGAATGAATCATTATTTTGAGTTGGATCTTCATCAGAATAAAGCTATTTTTGATATTTTGTGTTCATACAAATTTGGAATAACATAAGGGTGAGTAAATAATGACAGAATTTGTTGTTTGCTCACTCATTTTTGGGTGAACTATTTCTGTAATGAACAAATTTAAACCACATGTCTGTTTGACAAATGCATATAATTTTCAAAGAAATACAAAGACATGGCTCCTCTAAGGATTTATCAAAGTTAACTCAGTGAAGCTTTTCAGAATATCTCATAGTTTGTTGTATAATAAGCTTTGTATATTACTGCACAAAAAATGAGAAAGAAAAACCTTCAGAGCTTTTTTATGTGGTCTAACTTTAATGGAGGCAGTTAAGAAAATGGGGAAACACATTATCAATTTGTCTGAACAAAGCAAAACTAGTAGACTTTAATGATACCAAACACACACCAGCAAATTACTCACTCACAAATATGCTCCAGCAAAGCAACAAACCAAGCAAAACACAAACACCAGTTCTGAAGATCTGCTGTGTAATTTAGCACTGTGAGTTGGAGTGGGATTATTTTACTGCTGTCAGTCAACCCCATCATGTCTTGTGAGAGGACAGCCCTGACTCAGCTCAGCTCTTCCCGCTCCCATGCTGGAAAAGACAACCCTGACCTGCCAATCACACTGTCTTCATTCCTCAGAGACAAGAATATCAATGACTCAGGTCTTTCAGATATCAGTGGAGCCTAGTTGCCAAGTGGGAACTCTTGGAAAGAAAGAGAGATAGAAACAGTAAAAACACACACATTTGATAGCATGCACAATACAGATCTGATCTGATCTGATCTACAGTAGATCTCATAGTTTGATGAGGATTGCATCTTTCAGATGAGCAAGATGTATAAATGAATAGCATATTTATCTATTTTATATGATCAGTGTATATTATTTTACATATTGACCTGTGTACTGCCCAACAAAAGCAAAATGCTGTAGCTAAACCTTCACTGAAACTGAGTAAAAATGGCTTTACATTTTTTTGTATTCTCCAGACAAATGTTGATTTTCACACTCCTTGGCAGGGCTGAACTGGGAAGAGAAATCGACCCGGGATTTAACATAGTAACTGGCCCAAAAGTTGTTGAGTGGGGGGGGGTTGAGCCAAAAGTTGTTAAGTGTTGAGTTGGTGTTCGCTGTCCTTTTCTGCATATTGCGGCGCCATTTTGTGGTCCGTTCCGTGTAACACGGCGGCTCATAGCTTATTGCGGCCCATTCGGCCCATTTTGCGGCTGACCCACCAGCCCGCTCGGTTCTCCCGATGGCCAGTCCAGCCCTACCCCTTTGTAACAAGACAGATCATAGTGTAAGAGCAACTTGATCACATGAGAAATTGAAATGCTGCTACCAAATGTTTATGTACCCTCAAATCGACCCCATACTGCGGAATTACTGACAAGCGCCATCCCCCATTAGACATTTTTGCAACAATTCAAATGTGTTCATTCCTGTGGTGCTACTGATAGTATGTTGTATGCGTAATCTCCACGACATGGGTTGTAGTCCCTTGAAACCAGGAAGTAATCGTGATCACTCAGAGACCTGGGGTTTGTGTTTTGGAGGTTGCATTTTGGTTCTTAATTTTTTTAAATTACACCACTGATGGTTAGGTTAAGGTTTGGTCTTTGGGTTAGGGAGTATATTTCATAAAATATGTGTTACTGTTGACTGAATTACATAATTTAAAACTAAAAACACAACTTACTTTTGGCACCACCTTGTGGCACCACATTTCACCTCATCAACACTTCCAGCTCCGGCCACTGGGAGCAGTGGTTTGAATTTCATTGAGCACAAAGTGATCTCAGAACTTTTGACCTCCTCTCACGAATTCACAGTGGCCACGCCTACATGCAAACAAATAATCAGTTTAGAATCCGACTGATCAGTCAGACTGAAAAGCCTTCATGTAAACACAAAATGACCTGACTGAGCTGGATCAGAATTAAATTTCCATCCGATTGAAAGGGTGGTGAAGACCTAAAATAATCAGATTAAAATAAAAATGTTAGCCATGTAAACGTTTGAATCCAACTACTTTCTCAATCGCTTTCAAAATACACACCTCTGCGCATGAGCTCAAGGTATGTAGCCTATGTTTGTACATGATACTCTTCGTAGGAACCTACAAAGCAATGACAAAACGCATTATTAAGGGCAGGCTCGCACTTCATATTCTGCAGTTCACAAATGTTCTTTCATGGCATCACATAAAGCACAAAAGAATGCTGTGTCACTCTTAATAGGGACTTTAAGCAGCATGTGCAGTTACTGCATGCGTGTATAAGCTACGCAATATCACTCACTTCCTGAAGTCCAAACCATCATTTGTAAAGCATTTCTTCTTTGCCATAATGACTGTCGATCGTACGTGACAGATTAGGATAGTAAATGTTTGAAGACTTTGAACCTCTTTGTGATGGGACCACTAGGCACCACTCGTTCATATACCACAGAGCAAGTTGGAGCATAGACCTGTAGAATTGAGCTAAAAAAAAGTGGGTGCAGTTCCATTGGTTGTCCTGAATGGCAGAGTCAAAGCCTTGAATTTGATGTGGGAAGCTACAAGTAGCCAGTGGAATGAAATCAAGAGTCGAGTGACATGAGCCCTGTTTGGTTGATTAAAGACCAGATACGTCTTATTACACAAACTGAAATAACTTAATTATTACACTGAATTATTACACAAATTGAAATCACTGTTATTTAGTGAGATTGGTTAACATTGCAAATTAGTGCCCTTTATTTGTGATCTTCATAAATTAGGGCCAGAAACACTCAAAGATGGTGGAGGAAGGGGATGACACTGACTCAAGGAGGAGACAAAATAATTAATAAAAAAAATGTATAGCTTAAATTTGCACAAACAGCTCTTAAAATCCTCCAGAAATGAAGCAAATTTAGAGCTTAGAATGTTTACTTCATAGAGTTCGATGCTCAATGCCCATACATTTTTACTTATGAGAGACCTAATTGTAACAAAAAGGCTGTCAAGTTAATGATCTTCCCCTAGATGATCTATTGAATGACTCTAAAAGAGATCTTCCACTGATTAGTCAAGTTTGAATCTGCCCACATACGATCATTTGCTCTTGTATCTTCTGAGTCATTTAGCTGCTGTGATATATTTGGCTTTGCTTAATCTTGCCTGCATTTAAATTGCAAGTCACATACATTCCCTTTGGCTAAACGTCAACTCAAAAACCTGTTCTTCCCCTCAGGGGCACTCCAGAAATACTTACCATCTTAATGCTGTTTGAACCTTTTTACTCTGAAAGGAGTAGGCTTTCACAAAAAAAAACCAAAAAAAAACAAAAAAAAAAACAAATAATAACATTAGCTCTGTACTGGTCAAAAGTGTGTACCTATGCAACCAAATCTCCCACTGAGACTGCAAATATGATTCAAACATTGAATCTTAAATGTTAGCCCAAGATGTTGTTGAATTCCTAAGAACCATCATGTTTATCTGACCAAAAATGGTACTTCTACAAATGGCTGGATATCATTCACACAACAGCCAACAGCAATCAGAGATCTACACTAAGACCAATTCAATTACAGCCAGATTTTTGACTACAGTTACTTAGTAAATAACAACACACACAAAAAAAGCAGATTTCTTCCAGTGTCATCAGAAGGACAGAGTTGATTCATTGCTTAAATTCCCTTTATTGTAATTGTGTAAGGGAAATGTCAGGCCTTTTGCATTCCCACTCAAAGATTTTTACAAAAGAAACATATTTATTTAGTTAATGGCTGTAATTGTATCCTTTCGGTGGTGTGTTACCCTTAAATCTCTAATCTTATTTCACAATGGACTCACAATATAACAATTGCACAAAAGGTAAGTTTCAAAAGCATCTTCATAATTACAACAGCAACAGAACTAAGGAAATATATTGAAATGCTTTTTTCCAGCGTTTCCTCATTAAGATGGGCAAATAAAAGCAATGCATTTATTATTGATAGTCCAATAGGAAAAAGCCAATTAAATCAGGAATTAATTTGATTTCTCACTTTTCCATCTTTTGTCATTCAAATTAATAGATAACATTCTTACATTTCCATGGGGAATGCAAAGTTGACCCAGATACATTCAAATGTTCTTGAACTTCAAACTACAGATGGTTTGAGACTTTCCACTTATAGGTTCCAGTCACAGTTACTTACGGACCAGTTGCAGATATATATGGCACATCATATGCCCTGGAGAGTCTAGAACCCCATCTGTTCAGTCAAAATGTGCATTTTCCTGTGGTCTTTACAAATACGAAGAAGGTTAAAAGGTTATGAAGAACATTTAATGGACATTTGTTTGTTCCCTTTACAAAAAGCTTCACTTTGATGCTGCGCTGCTAAGCGCTACGGGGAACAACACTAGCTGTGAACCGAGCTGAAATAGTGTGTGTAACACGTCAATGAATATTGACCGGAATTTATAGCCTTGGCTGATGTAATCATTAGATGCACCTGCGGCCAGGCTATAAATGGATACGTCACCAGGTGTCGTCAGAAACTCTTTTTTCAGAGCGATTCTGTTTCTGTGTGTTTCACAAACCCTGTCAAAACTTTCTTTCGTCTGTTAGAAGTTAGAATCAATTAGGCAGTGTGCAGTGAACGTTGTTCTCTTTACTGTTCTGTTTAGAAAATATTATATATATATATATTTCTAAAAAAGAAAGAAAAAAAAGAGAGAATGACTGAAAGCCGCAAACGGTGCGTGTTCCCCTCTTCTCGCTCTATAGCTGAAGACGACACACATCAGTTTTTGCTGTTTGTTTGGGGGTAAGAGCATGCTGCTCTCGCGTTGCAGCAGGGCGGGTGCGAGCACTGTGATTTGCTTTAAAATGCAGAGTGCGTCGTGCTCGCCTTGCTTGCTTCTGGGAGTCAGCACTCACGAAAAAAAGAAGATCGTTCGTGGGGCTCTTGCATGGATTTGGCTGAGGAGCAATTGCTCGATGTTGTTACTCGTGCGGTTGCCAGATTGGACTGGCCATGCGAAAAAGAGACCTCCAAATGCTCCAAATTAGGGGATAGATTTTATCTTCCAGTCGAAGAAAGGAAACGCCTCATGGGTCCCTTCCCTTCTTTGATAACCTCCATGAAGAGCTTTTTCGCTCATGGAGAGCCCCTAAAAAAAAATTAAAATATATATATATATTTTCTTCCCGTGTTCACATACCCTCGACGTCATTATATTCGACTATCGTGGGTGCTGAGGCACGGGGGTATTCAGTGATGCCGCCGGTCGAAGAGACGCTTGCGGGCTATCTCTCGCCGGGCTCGGCATCGTCACTTAAGAAGCCATCTCTCCCCTCAAAGCCTTGTAGGACAACCTCCACTTTAGTGGGAAGGGCTTATCAAGCAGCAGGTCAGGCTGGTGCTGCTCTGCACACTATGCTGTTTTACAGGCGTACCAGGCTGACCTCCTGGACGACCTGAGTGTGGGTTCTGCGCTTGACGAGCAAGCCTCAGACCCGCCTCGGTCCTGACTGAAGGGAGCCTCAAAAGCAAAACGTGGAAAGTCGTGCTCCTCCTCCCAGGGATTGGGGACAGTCTCGCCGCCGTCGCCAGCCCCCGAAGCAAGACCCAAGAGAAAACCCTGATGGTCTTGCGCCTAGATTAGGGGGTAGCTCCCCTCGGGACGGGGCGCGTGCTTCACTTCACCACTCCCGGTACCCCCTCGAAGCCCCTCCATTCCCACCACCTCTTGGTGTTTCGGGTTGCAGAGACTTCCGTCAAAATTGGGTGTTTTCGCTGTTCCTGCATTTTATTCAGGACGCGAAACACTCGACAACACCTCAACAGGAAGTGTTAAAATATAATACCCATCTCAGAGATCCTGGCAGCGTGGAAACTTCTGCCGGATATATTCTTTTCTGTGGGTCTTATAAGGGCGTCAGGATTTAATTCACTCGCCGTTTTTCCGTGTTTCAACGGCTTGTTCTCACTACCGTGAACCGGATTTCTTTTTATGTAAAAACAAAAAAACTCAATCTCCTGGTTAAAGGGGCCATGGTATGTGTTCCCCTTCCAGAGAGAGAGTTAGGTTATTACACTAAATTCTTCCCGTTTCCCATGGAGGGTGAGGGGTGGCGTCTGGCTTAGATCTTAAAGCTTGAACTACCCATGGGTGTTCAAGTCCAAGATGATGCCTGTCAAGATGGTCGTGTCTCAAGCCCTACAACTCGTTTGGCTGGTCACCATCGATCTTATGATGCACTTCTATACTTCATTTAGAAGTTCTGCCACAACATGGAAAGTTCCTGAGGTTCACTTCCGGGGGCGAAGTCTTCCAGGGTCAGGTTCTTTCACTCAGCCTAGCCCTTTTTACCCGCACATCCACAATGCATGATGTAGCGCTGGCTCCTTGCGACTCCGGGGCATCTGCATTCTGAATTATGTAGACGACTGGCTGATTCTAGTGCAGTTCCAGGAACTGGCAGTTCAGCACAGGGACATCGTCTTAGCTCATCTGTTTCTCTGGGGTTGAGGCTCAACGCCAAGAAAAGCGTCCTGTCTCCCACTCAGAACACTGTCTATCGGGGCATCGTATGGAGTTCAATCACAATGCGGGCACAACTGTCTCCCGCTAGGATTGAGTCCATTCAGATCACCCTGAGCAAAGTCAGGCTAGGTCAAGGTTGCACTGTTATCAGTATCAACGATTTCCAGGTCTCAGGGCGACCGTGTCCACGGTGATCCCTCTGGACCTTCTGCTCATGAGACCGTTTTTGTTGTGGCCAAAAGCCAGGGAATTTCTTCCAAGGGCCAAAACCCCTAGGCTAAAAAGGGTTATGCGCCTCAGGCTTCGTTCCCTTTCTATGTGGTTCAGACCCCGGTTTTCTTGGGTCCCACTCTAGGTGCGTCTTGTTGTCGCAGACTGCTAACGACAGACGCCTCCCTGACGGGCGGGGTAGCGGCCTTAAGTGGTCGTCCAGCTTAAGGGGATAAGAGGGTTGTCAGCTCGGTTGTCACAGTCACTGTCTCGGGTTGATGGCTGTATTTCTGGTCCTGAAATACCTCCTCCTGAGGCTGCCATGTCTTGGTGCAGGTGGACAATACAGCGGTAGCCTCTTAAATAAATCATCAAGGAGACCCACGTTCTTGTCAGCTGTATTTCTGACACGTCGGATTCTCCTTAGGGCCCAGGGTAAGCTCCTGTCACTCAGGTCAGTTATATCCCTGGATGCCCGTATACGGGAGCAGATTTACGGTCCAGACAGAAAATACCAACGGGGGAGTTAAGAACTCCACCCTAAGGTAGTAGTTGCCCAGAGTTAGCCAGCAAGGGTTTTTGCCTCTTACTGATAGCACCGCGCTGGCCGAACAGGGCTTGGTTCTCGGAGCTAATCTCTTCCCTCGACGGCTCACCTTGGGCGATTCCGAAAAGGAAGGATCTTCTATCTCAGGCACAGGGCAATATTTCATCCCTGCCCCGAATTGTGGAATCTTTCATGTTTGGCCCCTAAGGGTACCAACTGAGGGACACAGGGCTTTCTCCTGAGGTTATCGAGACCTTTTTAAATGCCGGGCTTTTTTCACTTGGAACAAGTTTGGGTGAGATCTTAGGGCAGAAGAGGACCTCTTCACCTCTATGAATAGCGCAATGTCTCCTCTACTTCTCCCTGAAATCACCCAGCCCCCTTGGGTCTGGACGTTAAGACACATACATGACCCAGAATGCGTCTGTATGCATTTCTTTCCCGGTTTCTCTGCTCCCGGAGTCTTGGCGATGTTCACCAGCAAGGGTCTTGCCTCCTATTAATGGCACTGCGCTGGCCGAACAGGATATGTTTCTCGGAGCTAATTCCTCTCCTCGACGGCTTGCCTTGGGCGATTCCGAACAGGGAGGACCTTCTCATCCTTGGCCCGAATTGTGAAACCTTTTATGTCTGGCCCCTAAGGGTACCAAATGAGGTTCACAGGGTTTTCTCTTGAGATTATCGAGACCATTTCAAGTGCTAGGGCTCCCTCCACTTGGAACTGATCTGGGTAGATTTTACAGGGCAGAAGAGGACCTCTTCACCTCTGTTGATAGCGCAATGTCTCCTCTACTTCTCCCTGAGTCGCCCAGTCCCCCCACCCCCCTTCCCCGGGAGGGGCTGATCGTTGTCCTCTCGGCAGGTTGTCCTCTCCACACACATTCATTAGATTTTTATAGTTTGGATGTTTTGCCACTCCGGGCTCTTATGCCCTTGAGTCGACATCTCAAGCTCATGTCTGGGCAAGTTTGTGATGCGGCAGGCTGATCCTCTCCGCTCACATTCATCGGTTTTTATGATAAGTTTGTGTTGCGATAGGGTTCTCTTCGCACACATTCATCAAACTTTATGGGTTAGATGCTTTGCTACTCCGGACTCTTATGTCCTTGATTCGACATCTCAGCCCATGCCTAAACAAGTTTGTGATGCGGCAGGTTGTCCTCTCCGCACACATGCATTGGACTTTTTTAGTTTGGATGTTCTACACTCCGGGCTCTTATGCCCTTGAGTCGACATCTCAGCTCATGCCTGAACAAGTTTGTGATGTGGCAGGCTGGTCCTCTCCACTCACATTCATCAGTTTTTATGACAAGTTTGTGTTGCGATAGGGTTCTCTTCGCACACATTCATCGAACTTTATGGGTTAGATGCTTTGCTACTCCAGGCTCTTATGCCCTTGAGTCGACATCTCAGCTCATGCCTGAACAAGTTTGTGATGCGGCAGGCTGGTCCTCTCCGCTCACATTCATCAAAATTGAATGGTTTAGATGTTTATGCTACTCCGGGCTCTTATGCCCTTGAGTCGACATCTCAAGCTCATGTCTGAACAAGTTTGTGATCTCTCGCGTTTTTGTGAGTACACTGCACAACCGTAGGGGTCCGGACAGCCCCAAGTGCAGCGGCGTGGGTATTGCGTTCCCCTTAGCGCTTAGCAGCGCAGCATCAAAGTGAAGCTTTTTGTAAAGGGAACGTCTCGGTTTACATGTGTAACCCTTGTTCCCTGAAAAAAGCGGAATGAGATGCTGCGCTGCTTTGCCGCACTGGGACGTCCCAGGACTGCTCTTCAAAAAGAAGTATCTGACGACACCTGGTGACATATCCATTTATAGCCTGGCCGCAGGTGCATCCAATGATTACATCAGCCGAGGCTATAAATTCCGGTCAATGTTCATTGACGTGTTACACACACTATTTCAGCTCGGTTCACAGCTAGAGTTGTTCCCCGTAGCGCTTAGCAGCGCAGCATCTCGTTCCGCTTTTTTCAGGGAACAAGGGTTACACATGTAACCCGAGACATTTTGTGTAAAGCATTTTGTGCTGTTGTATTAGGTTATTGTTTTCTGCAGCAGCTTTAAAGTGAATCCGAATCTGAATTGGTCCAAAGGGCTGTTAAGAGAGCTGCAGCAGCTCTGTTGAGACCCCCCAAAAAAAGCAGTAATGAACAACAAATTGAGCATGTAAGTAGCAATGAGCTCTTTGGTCAGCTAAGGATCAAACCAGCCAACTCTTAAACACATTAGCTCTCATTTACTTCTAAAAAATTGTGTTCCATCCCTCTCTCTCCCATAAACTATTTAGTTGATCCGTGTTTTCAGGCCAGTGTTTTTAGTGATGTGAAATTGCAGGGGCAAGTGGTGGTTTTAGGTCTGTCCAGGTCTTCTGTAGAAAGTGTGGCATTTAGGTTGGAGACAGGCTGGCACATCATGATGGAGAAATGGGGACTAAAACCCACTATCTTGACATACACTTTAACAAAAAAACATACAATATATCTATGCCCGTTGGCTAGCAATAATAAACTTACAATATTCTTTACCTGGTTTTCTGTTTGTGTGATCTTGCATATGTCCCAGCTTGAGTCTCGTTAAAAGTGTAAGTCAATAGCAGTTTGTGAGGGGGGAAACTGAACAGTTTGAAATTGATATGTTTATACCTCCTAAAAAACACTGTAGTCTGCTCTTCGGGGAACTCAGCAGGACAGGGGAAGGTCAGGCAGCACTCACCAACACAGATTGTATGCACACTGTGTGGTTTTGCATAATAACAGGTGCCTAGATTTACTCACCTTTACCTCAAACTCCTATGATATCCAATCTTCTACGAAACACAAACAAAGGTATTTTGATTAAGAAATTATGTGTTGTTTTTGGAGATATAAACTGTTGGACCCCCATTGACTTGCACTGTATGGATATAAACGCATATCTCCATCAAAACAATCTGTGTTTTGCAGAAGAAAGAATGTCATACTAGTTTGAGATGGCATGAGGGTGACTAAATAAATTGGCTGAACTTTTCCTTTCAGAGATGGTGCGAAAGAAAGAAAGAGAAAAAATAGAGAGAGGAGTAGCAGAAATATGTCATTTAGAAACACTATATATTAAACGGATGTTTTCTCTTGGAGACTTTTCCACTGTAACTTGTAACACTGTCAGGATTTAAATTAACCAGGCTGAACTCATGATTCATCAGTGTACGAAGGTTTTTCAGAATAAACTTGTGCAGGCTCAGTTGTGAAATCTTGCACCTTACCTGAACAATTGAGAAAGTTTTAAACAGACTTTATGTAAAAAAGTCACACTTTTTCAAAATCACTCAAAACAAAAACAATATTTTATATTATAATATCTGATTTTACTGAAACTATTTCATATTTTTAGGGAAAGACAAGTGTCCTAAAGTAGCATCTGTACCTATCTGAGCAGCACAATTACTTAAAAACAATATAACATTGAGTTTCGTAAAAGATCAGTTTCCCTCTTTTGAATGTGACCCCTTTTGCATGCTTCTGCTAAAACAAACAAAAAACTAAAACACATTTTTACTTCAAAAGCCAAATGCTTTGTAAGGCTGCGGCAGAAATATTCATGAGTGTAATTATAAGTCTCTGTAGGGGAAAAAACAGAAGTACAAATTGAGTGTATTTTTAAACCGTGCAAATCTTCTGCATAATTGCACCAATGTATGAATTTAACTGCAGACTTCTGAATCCAAAGCAGGATTTACAGAGAATAGGAGAGGAGAAGAATTTTGATGTTTTAACCCCAATAACTGAGATTATTATGGGATTTGAGTCTGTTAATTTACAACAATGCCATTCTGAGTGTTTTTCTTGCTATTCAGATACTTTTGGAAGCCAGGTGCATTAATATTGGTCCAAAAGTGTGCTCAGGCAGGGTACATTGGCCCCTTATGGAAGTACTATGGTTTGTAAAAACTGCAGTTTCAGTTGTAGAGGAGCTTGAGGCAAATGCATTGTTTTGTGATGACAAAAAAGATGAACATGGAGAAGGGAGGGTATTTACATTCTTCTTTTTCTCTCTATAGACGGCAAAATTATTGCCTGCCATTATGACTCTGTTCCAACTGGAAGCAATTTATTTAGATTAAACTATGCTGCTGTTTCCTTAATGCATTTCAGGAAATATTAAATTGTGTGTGGAAGGGCATGAGCACAAATAGAAGAGAGAGAGGAAGACTTAGAAAAAAAAAAAGATGAAAGAGTGACGGAGATGGAAAATAATTATTATTGTAAATTTGTTTTATGAACTCGTAGAGATATGAAACAATTGCGTGATGTTTTCGTCAGACACATTCAAAGATGGAGGGGTCTCGGTGCACAGTTCTTCCCCTGCAAAAGTTATAATGATCTCAATTACACAATCATCTGTCAACACAAACGAGTTTGTTTTCTCCAGGTGTCACCATCTCTAATAGAAATGTCAACAACCCTTCCATAGATTTAATAAAACCCTCTGCATTTAAATGACAAAACACTGGCGGCAGACACAAGCTGTTACCAAACAAACAGGGAGATGATAAAACTGGTCGGGAGAAGTTGTTTCCAAGGCTAATTCCTTTCACAAATGAGAGTTCATTACACTGCTCACTTCTCAGGACATTATGGATCCAATAGCTTAAAGGGCTTGGTGTAATGAAATGTATGAGGGGGATTTCATATTGTGAATTACATTTTAGAAACAGTTACTTTAGTGCATTTAACACATGAAATCTGGAGTTCTGCAGCATATCAATGTTCTCAATTATAAAAAAAAATTATGACTTGATGATGGGTTGACTGTGTAAGTGACTGTATAACTGGTTAAGTGACTGGCTCACATATTGTGCTTTATTGCAGGGGTATGTCCTGATGGGTGGCCTAGAAATTTTGATTGGCCACACAAAAATAAAAAAAACTATGATTGGCCATCTCCCAAGGCAGAGAATATAACCTGCTTGTTTTAAATCAGCGTGTGCAGAGATGATCAACATTCAGGTTGATTTATTTCTTTCCACTGCTACAGTCGATCAGTGTTTCCCAACCGGGGTGAAGTCTGGCGAAATCAGGGATGCCGGGAGAAAAATATTTCAAACGTTTCAAAGATAACAAAAAATATATATTTTTTTTTTTAAATAAAAAGGAATATCATACATTTCTCAATAGAGAAAAATAATAATAAAATTATCAACATTACTGCATCTCTTTTACACATGCAGCGTTGCAAAGAGTGCAGTGAACCAAGGAAGCAAATTGCTATAGCATGTCTCTCCAAGCGAGTAACACAATAAAATAATCGCAGCTGTTTATAATCAACAAAGCCGTCTACATTGCAAGCTCGTGACATTGGAGTATTCTAGTTTTGCCTTGTCACATCGTGGTGCTCACTCATATAACAGCAGCTTGACAAGAAAGGCAGAAATAGCAAAGATTCTTTGTGCATAATGCTACCAGATCAGCTGCGGGGTGAAGAGAAACACTTGAAACAGACTACTTTATCATCCTGGAAAACACCTGATACCTTTCTTATCCCCATCTGACCTATATTCTCCCTTGTGAATCAGTCATTTTAATTTCAGTAGTTCACAGCATAATGTAATCCTGCTTTGAGGGTAGTGTAAACGTGTGTGGCTTGCTGTCCTGGGTGAAGGGCTCGAGAGTTGACCTGAGCTTGAATACCCCCAAAAGATGTTAGTAGTTATTAATGAATATAAAGGAGGAGAAGGGAAAGACTCGACGTCACATAGAGGTAAGCAGCTGTTTATATACGCATGCTCTGGCAATATGATTGGTCAGATTAAATGAATTTGCTACTCCCGAACCTAGTTTAAAAAACTCCATTCCAGTAGTTCACAAGCTAATGTAATCCTGCTTTGAGAATAGTGTAAATGTGTGTGGCTTGGTGTCCTAAGCGAAGGGCTCAAGGTTTGACTTGAGCTTGAATACCCCCACCAAGCAAGCCAGCAGCAGAATGCCAGCAAGCAAGACAGCGAGATGTTTGCTATGGAGCCTTGTGTTTGAGATTAAATGTATTGCAAAGTCTCTCCCAAAAGGAATGTGAAAAACGAGTTGCGGAGGTGGGCGGATGTCACTTGCTTATCTTGTGTGAGATGGGCAGATGTGCAAAAGAAATGAGCTGGACGGATCGTTAAGCCCTAATGCAGGGTCACCCCGGAGGGAGGCATGAATCCTAGCCACCTAGATTGATTTTAAGTCTCCCTCCATGTTGGTTCAATGGATGTGATCATGCAGCAAATGGTGCGAGCTCCTTGGGAGGAGACTCGGCGACTGCTCAAGCAAGCAAGTCCAACCAGCATTCGAATGGGAAGGGCCCTCACTTTGTTCGACATCCAACGGCAGAGCCCTTCACACAATTGTGTTGGAGGGTTCTGCAATGCCACCCCCGTGGTCTGGCAGGATCACCCCGAATGGAGGCATGAATCCTAGCTGCTCGGAACCAACCTGGGCCCCCCATCCAGACACAATGTGGGCCCTCACTTCATCCGAACGGGGGAGTCCTCACTGCGCTTTGAAGGGGAGCCCATGCTACAAATAAAAATGAGCTAGATCGCACGCATTCAAATAGGAGAACCCCCTGCTGCGATTCGGAAGGGAGAGCCCTTGAGTGTTTTAGGAGGGCCCGTCCAGCAATTTGAGATGGGGGGGTTCTCAGACTGGCCGAAGAGGCCCCCGCAGCACCTAAATGGTGGAGCTGGCCTGGACTGTTTTAGCTGTATTATTATTATGGAGCTCACTCAGAGTGGTGAGGTGGCTGAGTCCACAGGCGTGGACCAGTGCAGCATGCAACGGTAGAACACTTGATTCTTGAGGAAGTGAATATACTGTATGCTGCATTTTAATGGAGCTCACAATGCGAAACAAAACAGGCTGAATCCTCGAGCAGGGGACCATGTGGCATTTAACAGGAGGAGCCCATTTCCGTGTGAAAAGTTTATGTTGGGTATAAACGAGAACTCATTCTGCAATACGAAATGGTTGAGTCATCAAGTGTGGCATTCGGCGTGATGGCATGTGTTTGGTTATGTTTGAATGAAATTGACTGGTGCAGAGGTGCAGGCTTACAGTGAAATGTTTAGGGAACATCTGATATGGCCCAATTTTGTTGATGACTGGGTGGGTAATGTTTTGTTTGGTATAAGTGGAATGATGTAAGTTACGGGGCTGTGGATGCTTAGATGCATGGCTTGAATGGAATTTGTCACATGGCCCTAAAGAAGCCACAGTTGTGGCACTTTAACAGTGCATTGCGCTATTTGTAGTGTAGTGGGAGTTTGTCACATGGCCTGAAAGACGCCAGAGTTGCTGCACTTAGACTGCACATTTGCGCTGTTTGCAATGTAGTGGGAGGTTTTGTCGCACAGCCCAAATTACACCGTAGTTGCGGCACCTGGATGGCACGTTTGTGCTGCTTAGGAATGTATTGAGCCAATAGTAAACATGGTAACTTGGTAAACATAGCATCTGCGGACACCTGAATATAAATATTTGATAGTTTAAATGTCGGGAACATACAGCATGTGAAGAAAAGTCAGGAATCATGCTTGCATGTGCATACATGCAGCGTCTGTTAAGGTTTGTTTATCGTGAATTTAGAAGGCACCTGAAATATCATATCCAGATAAATAACTTAGTCAGATGTTTATTTAACTTAAATGTATAGTTTAGTGCTTTGTAAATTGATTTCCAACATGAGGTGAGTAATTTCATAACTGTATTTTTGGCACAGGATGACTCTGACTCATTTGGAGTTTGTGCCTGGGAGTTGGATTTAAAAGATACTATATAGGTTCCGTTTGCAGTAGTGAGAATCATCCAGGGCCGATATAAACTCATTATTTTTTAACTTTGGTAGAGCGTAAGATAAACAGGTTGTTGAACGTTTTTTAAAGTCATGCAGCAAATAGGTTATATGGTCAAAAATGTTAAGTTTTTGTAATCGAATGATTCAAGTAAAAGTAGAGAAGACTTGTCTGTAAGAATAAAAATAATGAATTGGTTTTACCTGCATGAGGCGTTTATCCAGGGAAGGGGTAAATAGTGTGATTGTCACGAACATTGAGAGCGCCTCCCCCTCCAGCTGTCGGAGATCAGACTCACCGGAAAACTGACTTCAGAGACTACATTTCCCATACCCCACATACCTAGGTCTGATTGCACTACAGATGTTCCCTGTTTCCCACTCACTATTTAAACGAACTCTGTTTACTTACTCATTGCGAAGTCTTGTTTTGCTCCGGCTACATTTCTAAGCGTTTCCCCAGTCTGTAATTCTGTCTATCGTGTACCAACCCAGCTTTGTTCTTGAGACCTCGTTTGATTGCCGCCTGCCCTGTATACCTCTGCCTGTCTTAGTTTATCATTGTTTGCTGCCTGCCCCGATCTTCTGCCTGCTCTCACTCTGATTCTGCCTACCTCCTATATCTCTGTTTGCTGATTGCTTGACCGTTGCCTGTACGACAATTGAGTTCTTCATTAATACACTGCTCAAGGATCCCAACTTACCTGAGTCTACTTTACAGTGATAGTCTAAAGATGAGTATAAGTTTGTTGAATTGCTTGCTTCATGGTTATCAGGATGCGTGGCGAGGCAAACTATTATGCTGTGAGGAGGCGAGACATGTTTGTTAAATGATTATGAATGAGTTGTGATGCGGCGTGTGGTCAGCCTCTTGCTGGATGCGGCAGCGTGCCCGCGCTAAAATGTCTAATTTACAAAAATGTTGTAATTAGAGAACTGGTCATTTGGGAGGAAGTTTGCTTGATGAATGATTGCCCCTGTGTTCCAAATTAATCGCACTCCAAAGGGAAATTTGGAGGGAGAACAATCATGATAGTCATGTTAGAAGAAACGAAATCGCTCAAAAGAGCACACTCTAAAGGCAAGGAAATGAGGCTGACAGGAATCACCTGTGCAGTAGAACCAGATTAAAATGCTGAAGGGGTTGAAATGGCAGTTGAATTAAATCATCAATCTTTGTTTCTCTGTCTTTCAAATAAAGCCATGAGCCAGAGCAATGCCCGTTCGCGGAGGCAGCTCACACGATGGACCGGATATGAGCAGCCGTAGGGAGCATGTATACAGCACCAAATCGGTCCGGGTGTGGATGTGGGCCCATGCAACGAGCCGCTACGGGAGGAATGTTTAGATAAGAGAACATATGAGCAGTCATAGGGAGCTGTTTCACATGTACAGTATACAGTGCTGAAGTGGTCGGCATGTGGAGGTGGGCTCACCCGCTCTGGGAGGAAAGTTTAGATAAGATAAAATATTAGCAGTCGTATGAATCTGTTTCACATGTTATACAGCACAGAAGTGGTCTGCATGCGGAGGTGTGCTCACACAATGGTCTGCTCCGGGTGGGAAATATTGATAAGAGAACATATGAGCAGTCATAGAGAGTAGTTTTACATATATATGGTGCCGAAGTATCCAGTTTGCGGAAGCACCTTCATGCAATAATCTGCGAATAGAGATTAGGAAGAAAGACAAAGTAAAAGTAACACTTAAAGTGGTAGCCATCGATGCTGTGAAACGAATGAGCTGCTGTGGCAAAAAAATTAAAGAGCTGTTCTGATGAAGGCAAATGCTTTGCAGCAAAGTTGCATCCGATGATCCGAGTCAATTGCATGGGTCTGTTCATAGGCAATGGGCGGGGCTGAATGCCGGAAGACTCGACACCACATAGAGGTAAGCAGCTGTTTATACACACTTACTCTGGCAATGTGATTGATTGGATTAAATTAACTTTCTCCTCCTGAACCTAGTAGTTTATAAAACTCCATAATAAGTAGGCCTGTGAACTGATTTTTATAATATACTGTAAATACTATATTATTAATATTATAGTATTTAAAGGAATATTCTGGGTTCAATAAACATTAAGCTTAATCAACATAATTTGTGGCATAATGTTGATTACCACAAAAATGCATTTCATCTTACATTTTAAGTGCCTTATTGTAACCAAATTTTTTTTATTTTTCAAAGAAAAGGAGGGACGAGCAAGAATTATTTATTGTGGTAATCATCATTATCCCGAAAGGATGCTATCAGTTGAGCTTAAAGGGTTAAATCACCCAAATATTTAAATTCTCTCCTGATTAACACCTTTAATCCTGTAGCGAACACAAGTTGAGACAGTCACAATGTCGGGGAAAAACTGCTTTATTCACAAAGCAAAGCAACAGTACAAAACAAGGGCAAATCCAATGAGAATGGTCGAGGGAAGCGAGGGTCAAAGCCGGGGTAATCAGAATAGAATAGCGGGAAGGACTAAACAGGGGAGCTAGGGGAACAAGAGAGCTGGCAAGCTAAGGGGTAACGAATCACAGGGGGGTCAAAACTAGACGAGACTAGCGGGGGGGCAAAGACACGGGAATCTAAATACAATAACCAACCCCGTGCAGCCGAAAGGGTGGTGATATATATAGGGGCGAGTGCAGGTGTAAACCATGACAGGTGATGAGACGAGTGCAGGTGAAACTAATGTGCAGGAGTGCAGATGACGCGAGTGCAGGTGGTCATAATGTTCTGGGGATTGGAAGCGCGTGAGAAACTCGAGGAAGGGAGATTGCCTACGAGCATGTGAGCGAGTAGGAGCAAAGTGGGCGTGAGGGCTCGAGCGAGCAAAAAGAGCGTAAAAAGCTCGAGGGGGCGGAGTGAGGGAGTGTGCGTGTGTGTGCTAGACAATGCGGGGAGAAGCAGAGGAGCGGGGTTCGTGACAAATCCATCCCAGATGTGTTTGACTTTCCTTCGGTTCAGCAGAACCGAATTGAAGATTTTTACAAGCACGTTTCTGCTCAGTTTGTCCATATAATGCAAGTGAATGGGTGCCATTAGGCTGCAGGCTATTTGATGGTCCAAAAGTCATATTTTGGCTGCATAAATGTAATCCACAGGACTCTAATCGATCAATTAACGTCTTATGAAGCAAACTGATAGATTGATGTAAGAAACAAATCGAAAATTAAAACATTTTTAACTTTAAATCGTTGCTTCCACCCAGTCATACACATCTTGGGAATGCTAAAGGCTAATTTATACTTACTGGGTGAACAGGCTTCGCTTAGTTCGCCTACAAATGATGTCAAAATGCAGTGACGTTTTTGTTCTGCCAAGGAGTTAATTTGATGAGATTTCTCCTGTTCACGCATATCTCTGAAATTGTTGACCTAAAAGAACTCAGCTGGTCGAAGATGATTGGTTAAAACTATTCGTGGGTGTGGTTTAGACGTTATATTTGTGTCTTTAAAATTAATACATTTGAAGCCCAACTCTCAGGAAGTATGCTTTTTTACATGATTTGCAACACAAACTCTACAAAGATAGCATGGCCATGACAAATGAGTGGATAGAGATTTTAGTTTTTAAAAGTGAAAGGGTCCGTGACAAGCTTAATAAAGAAAAGAAGTGGAACGGCGCTAAAAGTAGCAGTCCACGGAGAGAAAAACCTGCATTATTGGCTTTACTTGTGGCTGAAAAAGAATGTTAAACAATGTGACATCACCCTATATGAACTAATTTTAAAACAATAGTGCGCGTAGCATAAACGGCGGCTTTGTTCGCCTAGGGTGCTTTAGTCCGCCAGGAGAAAAAAGTTTGTTTTCTTCCAAAGGATAAACCAGGCTTTAAAGGTAAGTAATTCATGAGAGGATTATAATTTTTGGATAAACTAGTACTTTAACTTGCAACTACATTGTATACATTGGAATTCAGTCACTATGGACATGCACAATAACCAGTGCCTATAAAAACCTGTAGTTTAAAATGTCCAGTGTGCTGTTGTTTCCCTAAAAGTTCAGGAATTGAATCTCTCACATGCATACTTAGTTAGAGACTTAGCTCGGTCAAGGGGGACATTATTTAATTATATCTCAGTACGACCTCATTAAACCACACTGCCAAAACCACCTCATGCCAGCATGCTCCTACGCCTGAGGCTGAGCTTATGCCAGTCTGTCCCCAGCACCCAAAGCATGCTGAGAGTAAAGGACTCTGCTTCATACTTCAAATCGCCATAATTCATCTACATTGTGCAATTAAAAATCTTGTAACAAAGAATTATAGTATTATAGCATGACATGCTGGTCTTCCCATTTATAAGTTACTTCCTAGCACTAAATATTTGTTTCATTCTGCTTAAAACAGAATCTGGAATCAATACATTTCAGAGTGTATCTTCATATATATGTTCATCATTTTAGAACATAGGTAAATGGAATGTGACAACTTTGAAGTGTTCTGGGAGGTCTTAAGAGTAAAAGAGCAGCAGAACAGAAAAAACATGAAATCCAACTTTCCATTCTCATAAATTCTCACAGATAAATACCTCCCATTCTCACAAATAAATACATAAATAATACTTTAAATCAATGTCAGGATTCTATCTCCATTCAAATTTTTCCACAGCCCAAGCACAATTTAGCTGCTGAGGTTAATTTTATTTACACTTTATTTGCACTAAATATGCTTCTAATCTGAAACAAATATGCGACTGAAACCTGGTTTCCACGCAAGTGTGCAGTATGAGCCATCACAGAACCACTCATGCCAATGATCTGCTCTGCTCTAACCTACTGTATCTTTACAGCGTGTGCATCAGTCTTCCCTCTATATCATGGTGTAGACCACAACACTGATGCGACCCATTTGTATTCTTGTGATCATTTTCTAGCTTAAAGCACTGGAGGAAGTGCTTTAGGAAAAAACTGTGTATGTGACAAAGTAAAGTTTTTTCAATTACACATATTCACCCTTACTAAAATATGATTTTACAATAGTAACAGTAACTGTGGTATGTTGACAACATTTTAATGGTTAAATTGTTAGGTGGAATCTATTGGACCTTATTACATGGCGGCCTGGAATACTCGATTCCAGGGGTGGATTGGCCCTTCAGGGTGATACATGACCCCTCTGCTTCGCGTTGGGATCACCCTGTCAGGGTTTATTGTGCGATGACAACCGGCTGACTGTACAGTATCCCTTTTTTATTACAACTCTTGCATTAGTAGTTAAAGTTTCTAAATGTGGCATGGTCTTACCTGTGCTTTCATAGCCTACAAAACGAATGTGCCTACACAAAGAAGAAGATGACAGCATTTCTCCAGATTTGGAATGAGGAGCTTATAAAAAAACTTAGCAACTTCTTCATGCCAATATAATATAGCAGTGCAAAAATAAACATTCAACAATGAACATTAGTCAGAGATATGATTCAAACACTAAAAGTGGTTAATGTTCTGTTCAATTATTATTGTATAATTAATACAAATGTATTTAACATCAAGGCTATTTAATAGATTCAGATCTTATTTTTTGTTAATATTATTATCAACTACATTGTAGCTTTTGGTAATTTTAACGCAGGAGCATGACACTGAAATAATTTGCAGCATGAGAAGTGCGAGCATCCGTCACTGACTCGGCAACATTTGCACAATGGACGGCACAAAACAAATAATGTTCAGCGAAAATTCAAATTGAAGATTGTGATGTATGCATTTGGAACTAAATCAGATTGCTGGGGAATACTTTATTCCCCAGAAGAATTTCTGACCCTGGCTGGAACTGGAGATGAAAGATGTAACAGGTGTTTAAGTGTCTCTCTTCACCATGCAGCTGGAACATTACACAAAGCATTTTAGCTATTTCTGGCTTTCTTATGACTAATGAGGGAGCACTAAGATATGAAAGGCAGCAAAATTATAGATTGCTCCAATATCATGTGCTTGCAATGTTAATAGCTATGTTGATTTTAAACAGGAACAGTATAGTTTTATCACATTGTTTGCTTACGGAGATGCAGTTTCATGCCATTTGCACATTGAATTAACAGGTTTTTAAATCTGTAACATCTTAAGTTCAGTAACTATGTGACAAAGTGCTTCCTCACAGCGCATGCTCACACTAAATTCAACAAGCGCTCAACACGCTGCTGACAGCTGTATGAGGGAGAAAGGGAGAGACAGAGCAGATATACTTGCGCAGCTTCTAAAATCACAGTTTGATATGAAAATAAGTTTATTGATTTGATTTGTTCATCTGTATCAATTGGTTAACTAATTCGAAGCTGCACTGTAATGTGTATCAAAGTGTATTGGACTTTCCCACATTACGAATGTGCAACTTGCAGTAATGATTAAAATTGTGCGCAATTCCCACAATCCCGTACCAAATTTTAGGCCCTGAAAACTGTATTATATTAAAATATGAAAGTTGACCCGGTTCCCCTCTTTTATAATTTCATTAGCCTAAATTAAAATAAATTACTCTGTAATCTGCTAAATTAATGCGCTGAAAAGCTGTCAATAGAATTTTTTCCAGGTTTTTTCATCTTCTTACATTGGTCTATATCATATAGGTTTAGGCATCGCTGCTTTAACCTAAACAATAGTGTTAACAAAATTAAATGAGAGATAACAAAACAGATATCTTTACCTTAAATTAACACTTAAACCTACGGACCGTGTATTAAAAGCAAATTCAACTTTAAAAGCACTTACTGAAACAAACACATAATTTTGTGTCGCTTCTATGGCAGTTTCGCTTTACTTTCATTTTGAGCGTCCTTGGCTGGGTTCAAAGCTGGGTCTCCAAGTTCAAAATCTTGACTCCATCAAGTGAGCTACCGCAAAAGTTAATCACAATGTAATAAGTGTGTAAATGTAGATGTTCTGAAATATGTGTTCAAATGTATCGTTTTTCAAATTATGTGAAATAGTAAAAGTGTTTTGATATAATAACGTAGCAAGGCAGCCATAGTAACTGTGATTTGTGTGAAAATTAAAAAAAAAAGCAGTTGTTGTAGCACCTTTAGTGTACATTTTTATCAGGAAACTGCATCAAAATGTAGAGAGCGGCATGTAAAATTCAGTTAGCAAAAATTTAATTATAGTAACATTCATTATATTTGACAATGATAGCGAATGCGAAACAAAAAATGCACATTATGATGTTAATTTAATTATTTTATTAAAGCATAATTTTTATTAAAATATAATGAGAAAAAATTATGCTGCAAGATATTACCATTGCAATATATAAACAAGACTAATTCAATAATCCTGTATGCTGGGGATTTCCTTGCTTGAGCTGCTTGAGTTGAACATCGGCAAAATAAACTGCTTTAAAAACGGGTTGATTACCACACTCAATGAGATTAATCACTATATTCACAACATATATGTAATATTACAACTTACACGTGCACAGACAATAAAGCAAGTGAACAGATGAATCCTGTATCTTTAAATAATGTCACTTGATTCAAGCTCATTTATAAAAAAAAAAAAAAAAACATGAACAAAACTATTCAAGATAAAATAAAATGCGACCCAGGCTACATTAAATACAGGTTCCATTTTTTTTACTGTGTTGGGTCGACACTTGAGGTCCAATTTAAAATCTGGGTCCCAAGGCAAAACCATTTGAGAACCACTGCTTTAAATAAAAATAAATCATAACAACTCTGGCTCCAGGCATGTAATACTTGTGGGGAATTTAGTTTCCAAGGCAACAGTGCATTCCAGGAGAGCTGAAGGGAGGGGGGATATGAGTTTAAATATATATTTTTATGATATTATATAAATGGAAGGTGGTTGGAAAAACAGGAGTGTCAGGATGATTATGTAAAAACTATCAAGCTTGGTGGTGGGTCATACCTCAGCTTTTTGGAAGCATTTAAATTCCTTCACTGCAATGTTAAGAGTATATTTCTGTGGTCTAGAGCACACCTCTCTGGTTCTATGAATGTTACAGCAGTGTTGAATCACTCTTGCAGTTCTAAAAAAAACAGAACAGTAAAATTTAAGACAGATAAAACTTTTGGTCTAGTCAAAACCTGTGGTGAATAAAAATGTGATTCAAAGTTATCTTTGCCATGAAGGTGAGAAGTTTAATTTATGGGTAAACTATACCATTATTATACAAATGCAGCTATAAGTAAGCTATTTTCCTTATATGTTATGCAATATGTTTTCATTTATTTCTCTACAACTGTGAATTTTCAGTTGCTTCTGTTTCTGTCAATAATTGTGTAACATTACCACACAAGCTGCAAATGGAATGGCACAAGCTTTACATTTATGCTTCTAAATATCATGTTTATAAAGTGTTTATGTTCACTTTGTTTCAGATCATTGCAAATTTACATATTTATTTTATCTGACAAATGACAGACAGTCAGGAACATTAACATCAGAGACAGAAAGATAAAAAGGACTTATTTCTGATTGTTAAGTGGCCTGTAGCAGACACTTTTTTCCTCTATGACTTCAGTCAAATAGCCTTCTGCTGTTTATTGCAGCTCCAATCAAATGCAAATGGCCCATGATCCATCATCACATCATCAACCAGTCTTTCTCCTTTCATTCATAACATTAAATGATTTGTAATAAATGCATAAAAGCATGATAATAACTGTGTAATAAATAAACTTAGTTATTATTCTATATGATTGAAGAGCTTGTTTATTGGATATAAGCATTGTTAATCTTGTCAACAAAGTTGTCAACAAAATCACTGACAAAAACATTTGTTGACAAGTTTTTTTTATTTCGTCAACTATATCGAGTACAAAACCAAAAATATGCAATATGAGAGTAATTTAACAATTTTATTAAAGCGTAATGTTGATGAAAGTATAATGATAAAAAAATAATACTGCAAGATATTACCTAGAGTAACACTGATCTGTATATTGTGGTGTTGGTAATTTTTCATCCAAACGTTAATGAATCTGTGGTGATCTGTAATCACAACTCCAGATGGTGCTCTAGGTCTCCTTCCAGTGGTAGATCCATCTTAAAATCTCCATTTGTCTACCAGCACTAGATATATTTTGGGGCATTTAGGCTGCACAGTCCATGAATACTATGGCCATTCGTATCCATCCAGTGTGTGCTGGTGTATTAAACAGGTCTGTGGGGAAAGGAGAGTGTGAGTGGATCTGGTGTGGTACTCACATAGATTCTGCAGGACTGGGTTGAGTTTGAGCTGAGTGGTGCTGATAACAAGTATAGAATGAACAAATCTACTCTAATACTCCAAGAAACAACATCTTATGGATGAACATGGTTAAGAGAGCAGAGTATGTGAGTGGTCCCAAGTAGAAGTGGAGAAGTAGGATTTTCAAATATTTGAGCATCAGTGTTTTCGCTCTCTCCATGAATGCTCTGACACCGCTCTATTGCAAGCATAACAAATAATAGGCTTATGTCAGTGTTTCAATAAAGAGTAACACTTTACAATAAGCTTCTATACATTACTGTTAGTTGCATTAGGTATCATGAACTAAAAATGATCAATGTTTTTTTAAAGCATTTATTTACCTTGATTGAAGTTCATGTATTAATTTACAATTGCTCATTGTTTTGAATTGTAGATTTATTGTAACTTTAATAAAAAAATGTAGAATGTGGAAATTATGCAAGATTAATAAAATGCTTCAAAATTATTGTTCATTGTTAGTTCACGTTAACTGTTGTGATAACAATTTTTTAAAACACTTTATTGTAAAGTATGTACAGTATGAAACTTTAATCCAAATATTGACTTTTGTGATTGAAAAAAAATAACTTCAAAATGAATTTTTAACATGCCAGAAATTTAGCTTTATAGAGTGAACACAGAGCAAGGTTTCTCTCAGCAGGGAGTGGAGAGCCGTTGTGTGAAAAACCTGGAGTGGAGCTGGAGGGGAGTGATTACAGAATGCTTTGAGTGGGAAGGGGAAATTGCTTCACTCCACTCACAAACTCCATCAGAGGAACTTTCCTGTTCACCTGACTTATATTATGAGATAACTTCATCATTCCACAGGAGGATGGAACTCAGTCATACTGGACATGAGTTCCTTGTCTTAGCCTCACTCTGGACCATCTGCTCTACATCCTCAGGCTTGACTGTCACTTCATTTTCATGCATTGGGAGCCAGCTATGAATGCCTGAGCTGTTGGACAACCAGCCAGAACCCCCCTCTCTGTCTCTGGGCTTCTTCCTTTTCAAGCTTTTCAGTGCTAATTAAATACACTGGCTTGGCACAGATGCATGCAATGCCCACTACCCTCTCTCCTCCTTTCTTTCTCACTCAGGAATCTTGCTCTCAATTGTGAGTTTTCATTCTAGTTCTCCAGCAATTGACCTACATATTACATCTCACTATACTGTGACTGTGTATATGCATATACATATACATATATAGTGTTCACCTCAAATCTCTCCCACAAAGAAGACAAACCTCAGGTGAAGATTTGTAGGTGAAAATCACAGTTAATTAGACATATGATTCAACAAGAACAATGGTGTGCTGTTTAAAAGTACAGTGCAGCTGACATGAGCACTGAGCTATGCAGATTTAAGAATTATAATGGATCCTCTCGCCATCCTTGTTATGGCACTTTAGTGCAATCTCAACAGCATGCTTTCCATATCCCTCTCCCTCTACTTTCATTCTCTCTGGTCTTTGCAGTTTAATTGAGGTCTTGGCAATTCAATTGTGCACTGGAAGCCATATTCAGCTCACTCAATAGAGAGTGGCATCACATCTCAATGAAATAAGCTATAAACTGTCCCTTCCCCAGCCTTTTTAGTAATTCTGGTGTGTTTCAAGAGAACAAACAGGACCCCCACTTTTAACTTACACTTATCTGGAGATCTATAGTGATCTCTTACATGGATACAGTGATTTGCACCATAATGGCTCTAATATCAATGGCTGGAATCAATATATCATCAACAAGAAGCTGCTTAGTTTAACAAGCTGGTGAACTTAACATCACCTTTGTGGCAAGAATCTTTGTGGGAATTTACAAATTTGTATATGTATATATTCTACTATCCAAAGGCTTTGCTATATTTGAGCTATTTCAGACTTTATAAAAGCATTCATTACTCTTGGGATGGCCTTATAATTATCTACTACAGATTCAGGAAAGCTTTAAAAATAATAATGCATAAAATAACTATTTTAGTGCGTATTTATATCCTATTTATTCACTCTAAGGAAATATGATCTTTTGTGTATAGTAGGTGTAGTCCCTCTTTTTCAACATAATGGAAATATAAATGAAATATACATGCAGGTCTTGTAAAGTGAATGGGGACGAACACTGACAAGCTTGAAAAGTGACAAAGATGGCACCATAAATGCTTTCCATATGACTTGTGTGCTATATTTCTTTTGAAGCCAAACAAAAGCATTAGGTCTTCTATTTTATGGCTACAGAAGATTTGTAGTGCACATGTCACAAGGACTAGCATTATTGTGCTTGACAGCTCCAGTCCCCATTCACTTGAAGTTTAGGGAAAAGTTTAGCCAAGACATTTTGCCCAAAAAAAAAATTTTGTTCCATGGAACACATGAAGGTGAGTAAATGAGGAAAGAATTTCCATTTGCGAATCCCCCTACAATTCTTACAGCTTCATGTGTCTACATAAATGTTTGTGAGAGAGCGAAATAGTGAGAGATAATTCGGTGATGCCCATCTCAGAATACCACTTCAACAATTTATATACGTAGAGAGCACAAATCATTACATCTACCTTAGTCTATCTGTCTGTCTCACTTTATTTGTCCTCCTCTCTTTTTTCTTGATATGGACATTGAGCTGAGATGTCACCTTGACTCTAAAATCCTTCAGGAAGACTGATTTGTGTTTTCCATCCTGGAGATGTGTGTTGACATGTTTTATGATGTTCTATTTCTCTCATTCTATGTCTTTCACACTTCACCACCACTGAGAGGACTTCCTGTAATCTAAAGCAGCAGCTAGCTCATTTCTCACAAATTCTTAGTCTCACAAATGTGTACAAAACAAAATATTTTTGCCAAGGAAAGGAGCATGTTAGTTTGTGAATTGGGGATGCATGTATTAAGGGCCAATAAGGGCCAATATATGTCTATCACAATGACCCCATTTCCACCTGGCATTACGATTTGTCTCTGGTGATCTGATCACATGTGTTCAGGAGAGACACTAAGTTGATAACACTTGGCCGCTTAAATGCTTCTCATGTGACTACTTGTGTTCGGATTTGGAGGGGAGGTCTCTGTTTCGTGAAGACATAAATCAATCACTATGTCAGTGTGTTAATCTAAAGTGCAACAAAGTCAGAAAAGACACACACAAAACATAAAAAAATTAAAATACACATGTGTTTTAGACCACATTCGTATACGTTTTTTGTGATCTGATCACCAGTGGCAAAAGCGCCATAAAAGCCTTCTCTGCTGGCCTAACATGCCAAATAAATAAATATGTTTCATCCATTCATTCTCAATCACCTTTCCACTTTTAATTAATCTACAAGCAAATAGAGAAAAATGAAAAGTTTATCCAGTTAGAATTTATTCCTTGATGCTTACAAGCAAAGTGTGACAACTGTTTCACAAATTGCATGCCCAAAACAGCATGTGAGTCTGAGCTCCACCCCTTCAGGCCTTCAGAATTTCTACAGAATCCCTCAACAGTGGAAATGAATGAGCAACTAAAGTGGTCTGTCCAGAGTTTGAATGTCTGGCGGCAGGCGGGGGTGATAAACACACAGTGCGTGCCGTGGCGCCATGCTCATTTCAGGACTCGAGTCTGGAGCTAGAGCTGAAGCGGTCTCATATGCATCAACCCCAGTGGCACGACTGCCGCGGTGGACGCCATATGCCCCAGGAGCTTCTGGAAATATTTTAGATGGACCACCGTGAATGACTTGAACAAGGTGAGGCATTCCAGCACTGACTGCGCACGCTCGTTGGTGAGGCGCGCTATCATTGAGACTGAGTCTAACTCCATGGCATCCTTCAGGTCTACAGCTGCGAACCAATCTAGATGCCGGACACAAGTTAAGATGTGTCTTTGTGTGAGCATTTTGAATGGGAGTTTGTGCAAGGCCCAGTTGAAAACTTGCAAGTCCAAGATCGGTCAAAAGCTGCCGCCTTTCTTGGGTACGATGAAGTAAGGGCTATAGAAACCCTTCTTCATCTCGGCTGGAGGGACAGGCTCTATCGCGTCTTTGAGGGACGCACGCAGGGACTTGGCGTCTTCGCCATGCACCACATTAAAGCGGATGCCCCCGAAGGGTGGCGGAGGCCTGGCAAACTGAATTGCATAACCGAGTCGGATGGTCCTGGCCAGCCAGCGTGATGAATTGGGAAGTGAAAGCCACGCATCCAAGTTCCGTGCAGGGGCACTAAGGGGACGATTTTTTTTTACGCAGGAGCAGGTAATACGCCGTTGGGGGGCAAACGCACGCCCCGAGGCTCTGGTGCTGAGGGACGACTCGAAGCACTTACCTTGCTTCCCACACCCGGCAGGGGGCGGGTTAGTGACTGAGGAGGTGGTCCCATGGAAGCGTCCTCTAGACTCGTCAGAACCAGCCGGCCGGGGGGGAAACAGTCATGGGTTTGGAGGCGGGAGGTCCTCGTCTGATGTGCAGGGACCATTGAGGTGTAGCACCGGGGTGCCGTGAGAACGGCATTTGCGGGCCAGGTGACCCAGAGAAAGAGGAAATTGCTCCTTTATTGAGAATGTGGGTACAAACAAACTGAACTGAGGATTCTCCTCCCGGCCCTCCACCGGGGGACGGAGTGGTCTGCTTACAAGCCCTGGAGCAAACGTCTCGACACTGGGGCTGAGAGCTGGGCCCAGGTTGAGGCGGAGCTGCATGTTTTCTGGAAGCCGCAGGAGGACCCCCTCGTCAGCTCATCATGCAATGCCGGGAAGAAAGGAACCAGGGGGTGCGTGGCTGTGAGCGGCACGCTGACCCGAGGAATCAATCATCCAGCCGCAAAGGCTGTGGAGAGGAGGGAGGGTTCCAGTCCAACCCCACGCTGACGGCAGCCAGGCATGTCGGCCATATGGGCGACTCGGGGTTGCACAAGGTTAAACATTCAAAGGAGGCCTGCCTGTCTATACCCCAATTGAGAGGACCAAACAGGGCTGGCTCCTGCCAGCTATTCTAGGGTGGGATGGGGGATATTATAGGGACACTTAGACTACAAATTTAAAGGTGCACTCAGTAATTCAAAATCAAATCAAATCAAATCACTTTATTGTCACACTACCATGTACACAAGTGCAACAGTAGGTGAAATTCTTGTGTGCAGTTCCGAGCAACATAGCAGTCATGACAGTGACGAGACATATACCAATTACAATAAACAACATACTTACACAAAACAATTTACATATCAAATGTACACATACTTACACAAAACAATTTACAAATCAGATGTACACATACTTACACAACACAATAATTATATACAATGCAGAATATAGAACAGAATATACAATACAATACAATAAGTGGGAGTATATGAAATATATATGTGTATATATATATATATAGCAGTTGTATTGAGGAGAATATGTTGACAGTCCAGTGTGAGATTATAGATTAATAAAGTGCAGTGCTAATTATTGATCCTGATAGATCAAGAGTTCAACAGTCTGATTGCTTGGGGAAAAAGCTATCATGTAGTCGGCTGGTGCGGGTCCTGATGCTGCGATACCGCCTGCCTGATGGTAGCAGTGAGAACAGCCCATGACTTGGGTGACTGGAGTCTCTGATGATCCTCCGAGCTTTTTTCACACACCGCCTGGTGTATATGTCCTGGAGGGAGGGAAGCTCACCTCCGATGATGTTCCTGGCAGTTCGCACCACCCTTTGCAGGGCTTTGCAGTTGTACGCGGTGCTATTGCCGTACCAGGCGGTGATGCAGCCAGTCAGGATGCTCTCTACAGTGCTGGTGTAGAACCGTGTGAGGATGTGGTGGTTCATTCCAAACTTCCTCAGCCGCCTCAGGAAGAAGAGGCGCTGGTGAGCCTTCTTCACAACGGCCTCAGTGTGGACGGACCATGTGAGTTCCTCAGTAATGTGGACACCGAGGAACTTGAAGCTGCTGACTCTCTCCACCGGTGCTCCATTGATGGTGATGGGGCTGTGTTCTCCGCCTTTCTTCCTGAAGTCCACAACAAGCTCCTTGGTTTTACTGACGTTGAGGGAGAGGTTGTGCTCCTGACACCAGCGTGTCAGAGTGTGCACCTCCTCTCTGTAGGCTCTTTCATCATTGTCAGTGATCAGACCTACCACCGTCGTGATCGCCAGCAAACTTAATGATGGCATTGAGCTATGTGTTGCCACACAGTCATGTGTGTACAGGGAATACAGGAGTGGGCTGAGAACACAGCTCTGCGGGCTCCAGTGTTGAGGGTCAGTGATGAGGAGGTGTTGCTGCCCATTCTAACCACCTGACGTCTGCCTGACAGGAAATCCAGGATCCAGCTGCACAGCCAGCTGTTTAAGCCCAGAGCCCGGAGTTTCTCATCAAGCTTGGAGGGCACTATGGTGTTGAATGCTGAGCTGTAGTCTACAAACAGCATTCTCACATATGTGTTCCTTTTTTCCAGGTGGGAGAGAGCAGTGTGTATTGTAGATGCAATGGCATCATCAGTGGAGCGGTTGTTGCGGTAGGCAAACTGCAATGGGTCCAAAGAGGGGGCAGAACAGAGCAGATGTGATCTCTGATTAACCTCTCGAAGCATTTGCTGATGATGGGGGTCAGAGCAACAGGACGCCAGTCATTTAAGCATGTGATTATAGCTTGCTTCGGTACAGGCACAATGGTTGATGTTTTGAAGCATGTGGGGACTACAGACAGGGAGAGGGACAGATTGAAAATGTCCGTAAAAACACCAGCCAGTTGATTCGCAAGACGCTCTGATGACGCTGCCCGAATGCCGCCTGGACCCGCGGCTTTACGGATGTTCACCCGCCGGAATGATCGGGTTACATCCACAACAGAGACGGAGAGTGAATCAACCTCTGTAGCGCCAGCAGCGAGTGCTCTCCGCGAGGGCGGTGTTACTGTCCTCAAAACGAGCATAAAATGTATTAAGTTCGTCCGGGAGAGATGCAGCGGTGTTCATGGCGGAGACTTTATTCCGCTTGTAGTCCGTGATTGTGTTAATTCCCTGCCACATACTTCTAGAGTCAGTGGTGTTGAACTGGCCTTCAAGCTTGTGCCTGTACTGGCGCTTAGCTGCACTGATAGTGTTACGGAGGGCATAACTGGCTTGTTTACGCCCTCCGTGTTAGGAGAATTAAAGCGGAGGTCCGCGCAGTGAGTGCCGCTGAACATCGCCAGTAACCCATGGTTTCTGGTTGGGGTATATCCGTATAGTTTTGGTCGGAACAACGCCCTTCTACGCACTTCCTGATGAAACACGCTACGCTGTCAGCGTAAACCTCGATGTCGCCATCAGAGGCGGACCGAACATCTCCCAGTCCGCTGCGATCAAAACAGTCTTGTAGCGCAGAGTCTGATTGGTCCGACCAGCACTGGATCGTTCTGAGGGTGGGTGCTTCCTGTTTCAGTTTCTGCCTGTAAGCGGGCAGAAGCAGAACGGAAGAATGGTCCGATTTGCCAAATGGGGGCGGGGAGGGATTTGTAGCCTTCCGGAAGGGAGAGTAACAATGATCCAAAACCCGGTCCCCTCGTGTGTTGAACTTTATGTGTTGGTGGTATTTTGGGGCGATTGCTTTGAAGTTGGCTTTGTTAAAGTCCCCGGCAACAATGAACGCAGCCTCAGGGTGCGCTGGTTTCCTGCTCACTTATACACCCATACAGTTCCCTGAGTGCCCGGTCTGTGTCGGCTTGCGGGGGATGTACACAGCTGTGATGATAACCGCTGTGAATTCCCTCGGCAGCCAGAATGGTCGACACAGAAGCATGAGATATTCCAGATCAGGAGAGCAAAAGACTTGATGAAATGTACGTTCCTCTGATCACACCATGATTTGTTGATCATAAAACATACACCACCACCTCTGCTTTTACCAGAGAGGTCTTTCGCTCTGTCCGCCGGTGCACGGAAAAGCCCGTGATTTCGGTGGCCGAGTCTGGAATCTCCGTGAGACAGCCAGGTTTCTGTAAGGCACATAACGCAGCAGTCCCTCGCCTCTCGTTGGAAAGAGATCCGCGCCTCAGCTCGCAGAGTTTGTTGTCCAGAGACTGAACATTTGCCAGTAGTATACTGGGTAGCGGGGTCGATTTGCACGACGCCTTACTCTGATGAGAACGCCGCTCGTTTTCCTCTTTTCCTTCTGCGCTTCGCGGCCGAGCAGCACAGACAAAGGGCTCCGCGGCGTGTTTGTAAACAGCGGTCGGCATTAAGGAATTTGAAGTCCGGTTTTCGATGTGTGATTGTAGAACTAATGTCCAAAAGCGTTTGTCTGTCGTAAACAATAAGGCAGACAACATCCAAGACAAAAAAACAAAGAACTGTAAACAAAACAAACAATAAACCGCAGTGTTGTAACGGAGCTCGCAACGCAGCAGCCATACTCGGCGCCATCTTGAGTCCATCTCAAGATGGATAATTCTAATCCAATACACTTTTTCTCAAATTCTGCAAATATCTCCTCATAGTCTGCTAGCTGTCAGTTATGTGGGTGGGCTACCAGTCCCTCTTCCTGGAAACTGGCAGAGTGCCCAATAAATTGCACTCGCACTGGCCGTTTCCGGATGGATGGTAAGGTGTGCTATGAGACTTCTTCACCTCATATAGATCACAAAGCTGGCGGATCAACAGAAACTCAAAATTACATTTACATTTACACCAAAAATGGGAACACCAAACTTATAAAACGATTCCGCAACCAGGGCCTGGTTACAGTCTCAGCCCATTGGTCTCGAGTGGGAACATCTAATGTATATTTACTGAACACATTCGTCAATACAAGTACATTTTCGACCCCTGAACTAGACATCTCCAACACAGTAAAGTCAATGGCTAGGATCTCTCTATACCCTGATGGCCATGTTGTTGATGCAACTGTGTTAGCACTTCTGTCTTCAGAGAAGCGAGAAAAAGTAACTTTAGGACATCCTCTCCATCATTTGGACAATAGACCCAACGATAAAGTACCCTGTTTCTCTCCACAAAGTGATACCATTGGCGGAGCAATGTCAAGGCCAGAGTAGACATCTGCCGATGTTCCTCTGGACCAGGACGGGCCTTCCTCCTCCAGAATGGCAAGATCTCAGAGATGACAGGGTCTACTGCCTGCAATCAACTAGAATCAGCAAGTGACTGGCTAGGCAGGGTAGCAATCATTGATTGTTGTACATCCCATTGTGGTTCTGCTTCCACAAACTGTTGGATGCAGGCACTGTCGTCCCTGGACCCAGTCCACCCATCACACTCCCCGATGGATTCTGTCGGGAAAGGGCATCCACATTGTTATTACTCTTCCCCGATCTTTAACGGAGCTCAAAAACAAATCGTAAAAACTGGCTCCCAGTTTTGCAGTAGACAGATGGCTAAGATGATTGTTATCTGTAAAAACCACACACCGACTGCCCAAAAGGGATTCTCTAAATTTCTAGGTCATGGCCCACTTGAGCGCCAAAAACTCCAACTTCATGGAGATATAGTTAGACATGTTGTGCTCTGTGGGCATCAGACTGCGACTGGCATACGCAATAGGTCGGACTTTGCCTTCCTGCTCCTGGGAGAGGACCGCTCCCAGTCCCCCATGAATGGCATCAACTTCCAGGAGGAATGGATGAGAGAAATCAGCGTATGCGATTACAGGGGCAGTGGTGAGTTTTACCTGCAACTCCTCAAAGCTCCTCTGACACTGCTCACTCCAGGCATCACTAAACTCAAACCTAACTTGCTTCTGCGGCTTGGCCTTAGCACCTGAGAACTCTGCTACCAGCCTATGCAGGGGGGGGGCTGTGATCTTAGCAAATCCCTCCACAAAACTCCGGTAGTAGCTCGCAAAGCCAAGGAAAGAGCGCAACTCGGTAGCACTGGACGGCCGACACCATTGGGCCACAGCCTGGGTTTTGCCAGGATCTGTTGCTACACCATCAGATGAAATCACATGGCCCAGGTACCTCACCTCTGGCTTCAAGAACGCACACTTTTCCAACTTGGCCTTGAGACCCTCCCGCTCCAATCGGTTCAAGACATCCTCCAGCCGTTACAGGTGCTGTTCAATAGAAGAAGAGAACACAATAATGTCATCCAAATACAGAAGTAACGATTGACACTGCTGGTCTCCTAACAAACATTCCATTAATCGCTGGAATGTACTGGGGGCATTGTAGAGCCCAAACAGCATTCGATTCCACTCGAATAAATTGAATGGGGTGCAAAAACCGGTTTTGTGCTTATCCCCCTCAGGGACTGGAACCTGGCCAAGTCCAAGTGAAACGCATCTTTCCTAGTTTTAGAGTTCAGTTGATGGTAGTCCACGCACACTGCTGTTTTGTTTCCAAAGAGAAAAAGAATAAAGACAAAAATACATTCACAGAAATAAAATAAAAATATATAAAATCCACGTCTCAAGTCACAATGGTAAGAGAAAACCCTGCCGACTACACCAAATGTGGTGAAGCGAGCGGATCAAGGGAGTAAAAAAAACTCCTCTCTGGAGGTTTACCTCTACAGCAAATTGCGACTATGTCACCCTGGTCTAATTACCCAGGGAAATACCCAATAAGGGCACACAGGTTTGGTTTCTCTCACATAGAGACAATGAGACGTGGATATGTTTATATCAAAAATATATTTATTTAAATCACAATAAAATAATTAAAAACACAGACGAAACGGGCATTCAATATGATGTAACAGGAATAAAGTGCCAATATAAAAAGGCAAACAGGACAAAGCTGCTGTAATAGAATGTCACATTACAAATGTACATATAACTCTTGAGCTGGGGCTTACCAGTAGCAAGGCAGGCTAGATACAGGGCTTTAATAATGCCCGCAATAATAAATACCCACATGTGCACCAGATCACACACACTAGATTCACTGCAAAGATATGCACACAGCACTCAGTGAAAGGAGAAACACCACCACATGGGGAGCGACTAGCCTGCCCACTCCAGACCCCCCAGCTCCTGGAAGGACAAAAATAATGAATAAAAAAAGCACAAATTAAGCTCAAAAGCCAGCAAAACAAAACAGTTAAACAAAACAAAGCAAAGCAGTTAAACAAATCCCCTGAAACAAAACAGCAGCGACAGAGCAGGAAGAGATAATGTGCTAATGGTCTGATTTATTCACCAACATGCGGAGAACATACCATATAGCCAGCAGCAGATACTTCAATGTTCACAAGTAGGAGAGCAGCAGCCACCAAACGACACACAGCATAGCACTCTCGGGAATGCGGCAGTGCTAAATACAGGTCTTTGATCAAGCAGGTGAGACAGAATTTTAAATGCCTCTGCAGAGTTGCATGTAAGGAACAGACAGGAAGGTTCTGTCCCCAGATCTGTTTTTCAAATCCATAACTATTATGTTGTGAAACATTTGTGTTGAAAATGGCCCTGGTGTGTTCTCCAGGCACTGACATCAAGTAAATATATTTTACTTGACTATTCAGAGTTCACTTTACTTTAAAAATAAGTACATTTTCATTTTTTTTTCCTTTTTTTTTAAGGAAATTGGTTGACATGCTTTTTAAAGTAATGTTAACTAATTAGATTTTACAGTTGAACAAACCTCTGTACTCTGTAAAATTTCACATTAAGCAAGGCAGCAAAAAAAGAAAAAGAAAAAAAGAAACTAAAATTGTATTTTTAATTAACTTTTACAGCTTCCCAAAAGTATTTCATGTCATCTAACAACATAGAAAATAAAATTACATTACACTACACAACAACTGACAAAGTGACTTAAGTGACATTGTGCTGACAGCCACAATGAAACTACTGAAATATTTGTACAAGAGGGCAGAAAAAAGACACATGAAATTATAATTTATACTATTCACTATGTTTTGAATTTATTTGAATATAAATGATCATTCCATGTGTTTTAAAACCCTTGATTGTCTGCCAGCTTGTACAAATATTTCAGTAGTTTTATTGTGGCTGACAGCACAATGTCACTTTAAGTCACTTTGTCAGTTGTCGTCATGTGCTTATTTGCACCTGAAAGAATAATTTGTTCCCCTTTGATTGCACTTATTTGAATCAGCTCTAAATCAGGTGATGAGGAGGTGTGTTCGAAAGACAGCACAAGAAACTTCAAAGGCCTTTGCAAAAGCAAAAATTATTTTACTCAAGGTTCTGATCTGACTTTGATGGTTATCTTCTTGACTGTTTAAGTCATCAGCTACTTATTGTATTAAGTCTAATATCCAAAGAATCAACTTCTTCGGTTATCATTTATACAGCACTGGCTGCCAGTTCTGCCCAAACTTAGGAACATCTTGGAGCAAAAAAGTCCTCTTATGTTCAAATAATTCTTTGCTCATAACCAGCTCACTATCATCCTAATATTCATTTATACATTCATTGTTATTTGTGCTTAATTCTGTTTTATGTTTATTTGTAATCTTTTTTATCCTGCACTATTTATCAAAAACAGTTGCTATAGAAACATACCAGAAATAAAGACTTATTCAACATTTCTCTGCTTCTGTAAAGCCCTTTTTGGAGAAAAGAAAAAAGCCAATTCTTGCAGCCAGTTTAAAAAAGTGGTCTGAAGACACTAACCACCCCTGCACAACAACCCTTCACCTGAAGCCCCAAAAGTCCTGCATCTCAGCACACCCATTTCTCCAGTACACTTGTCCTCCACTCCTGGGCTGCGTTTCCCAATAACGATTGATATTAGTGGTTAAGGGCTGGGTTTCCCAAAGCACAAGTAGAATGTTAGCTTCACTAAAGTAATACTTAAACTCTTAGGTGCGTTTCCAAAAAGCATAATTATCTAAGTAGTTCGTAAAAACGTTTGTTAATTAACGAGAGCTTTGAACCGCTCTCAAAGTCCAACTTAAGTGCAACTTAAACATCTTTCTGGCATCTTCCACAGTTTATCAAATAACGTTCTGGTTATTTTCAGAACCTCCGTTCCCTGATGAGAGAACGATATGTTGTGTTAATGTAGTGACACTAGGGGTCGCCCTTGGTAGCCCCAAACAATTCTGATCTTTGAGAAATGCCAATGGGAATTGGCTATGCTTATTCCTCAAAGAGAGTGCTTCTGTATTTATTTATTTTGTATAATCCCTTTGCTACATTGTACATTCTTTGCTATTTGCATCACCTGTTTGGAATGTTTGAAGTGCATTTGGACTATTTTCTTCCTCTCCTCAGCCAGGCTACAAAGTTCTAATCATTAGAGTTTCACATGATCTCATGTTACGTTATATTAGACCAAATATTTGACAACAAAAATGTTGTCTATAATTTTACTTATTACAATAATATTATTATTATTATTATTAGAATTGCCTGTTAAAATAAAAATAAATAAAACACATATATCCTGATATTAAAGTCTCAGCATAAAGGGTAGCTTTTGGCATTTAAATTTCATTAAGTGTAATTTTGTGATTGTCCTGCAAGTGTCTGCATAACTCTGTTTCCTTACGATGCTCTTAGCGGTGTATGATTACTCCAGAGCACTCGTTAATCTACAAGCATTTTCAAGTACTACTTAAGTTAAGATGCTTTTGGAAAACGAGGCTCTGAACAGTTCTGTGAACAGTGAGGAGTAATTGTATAATAATATGAAAGGTTGCTATCACTTGTTTTACTGAAAATGGTACAGGATGCGAAATAGATAGATATCTTATCTATCTATTTCGTTGCTGTATCATTAGCCTGGCTAATTATATATGAATGACTATGCTTTTCTATTACAGCGAATGGTACACCTGAGGACATTAATTCTGAAAATAGAGGAAACTGCCAGGAAACTGATTCCAACCAGAGAATTGCTTAATGAACTAAACGTCTTCTTTTTATCAATGGGAGACTGAACTAACATATTTATAAGGACCCACATCCCTCTGAGATAACCCTTTGGTTAAAATCTACCTAGTTGCCATTTGCCTAAATGTATACTCGTGTGGTTTAATTTTGGTCACTTCTTTGTCTAACAGCTATAGCAAAATTACACTGGAATTTATATTCGAGGACAGAATATATAAAAAAAAACACTTCTAGTGTAAACATACATTTGTGTATTCGGAATTTTGGCTACTGAGAAAAACTTCCCAATTTGACAACGAGTCATTTTTAACAGTATCGTGTCTTCAAAACTTTCTTTGCTTCAAGCTTTGAAAACGAACACATGCATTTCAAATTCATTGCTGAAACACATAATCCTGTAAAATGTGGATCCTATCATCCCTACCTACTATTAGCTTAGCAGAAAATACATAATTGCCAGTTAGTGGAAGACAAGAGGAAAGAGGAAGGGAGAGAAGTTGAAAGCCATCCCAACACATTAGCCTGTCCCCTTTAGATCTGTAGTAAACAAATTCCCTTTAACTGAAAGCCAGCCCCTCTGAGGCCAATCATACCAAAAAACACAGAGAATAACATTACAGAGGTTTAGTAAACTCGCTAATTGCATGTTTAAATGAAGTTGAATGCTATTTTTGTGCTAAGAGGTGAAATCTAATTAATTGGTTTTGAGATCAAAGAGGAGTTAAAGCGGGGTTATGGTTTGGTTGCATGCTAATGACATGCTGGCATGCATGCAGGACTCTTCGTTTAGTAATATTGTGCTTCTCTAGAAAGAGTAATTAAAATTTGTATAAAGTATTACATACAGTAGATGCTAAAAGCTGACCATTCACAGAGTGTAATGGACATGTAATTTACTTTTAAAATAAATAATCAATTACAACCTTTCTGAACCCACAGTAAAACTTAGTTGGTGAAGCAGGTCAAAAAAGGATGTCTTTCTGGTTAAACTAGTTAAAATTCTTGATGGGGACACCCGGTGAGGTCTGCACGGGCCTGAAAATGAAACCCGAACCTGGCCCGTAGCCGAGACTTTGTAATCCGACCCTACCCTACCAAACCTGAACCTGAAATCGCTTCTTAAAATATTTTTCTTCAAGCAAGTATTGTTGCAATAAGCTGTAAGTAACCTATGCAGCATTCATGACAGTATATTAACAGTAACCATACAAAGTTGAAACAAGGCAATTCAGCCCCTCGGCACACCAGCTCATACACTGGCTTACTGTTTATCAAGTGTCGAAACTTTGCTTAGTGCAGAAAAATCTGGAAATCTGGTCCACATGAGGAAATCTACCTTGTTCATTCCTTAGTTGTCTCATGCCAAAGGATATGCCAGTCAAGTACCATCTGCCAAATAAGATAGGGACCCGTAATAAGTCAAGGCAATAATTTTGCTATTAATCATTTTGTAAGCTCAACAGATGATTAATAGAGTGTTTTAGGGTCCATAGATCCATTCTGTCATTGCAGCAGTGCTAGCTCTCTTCCCATCACCATTTATCATCCAGTCACTGTAAAAATACAGTCTCACCAAAATGACTTGCATATATTGTATACTGTACAGCCCTTATCTGTAAGATAAGATGCTTATGATAACCTTGGGGATTGACAGTTTTTCTCAAGGTAAATGAAAAAATGCTTGAGAAAATAAAGTACATTTTTCATTTTGTGATTAAACAGATAGTAATGTCTCAAGATAATGCATGATAACGCATTGTGAAAGTGAAATGGTACTTTCCATGAATACAGTACAAAATAGGACCTAAAACTTTCCTTTTTTTTAGATGCACAACCTTCAGAAAATGTTGATTGTCATCCTCAGGTCAAATTAATTATTTTATGACCTGTATTATTTCCCTATTCATTTTATGTGAGGTTTGCAAGGTTTGCAATCCTGTTACCAATACAGTTCTGTTACCAAAAACATCTCTAAATACAGTTTAAACCCTTTGAGGTTATTGTCTTGCAGTATACATAAATAGCTTAGTTATATAAACTGTATAGTGTATATATATATATATATATATATATATATATATATATATATATATATATATATATATATATATATATACACTCACCTAAAGGATTATTAGGAACACCTGTTCAATTTTTCATTAATGCAATTATCTAATCAAACAATCACATGGCAGTTGCTTCAATGCATTTAGGGGTGTGGTCCTGGTCAAGACAATCTCCTGAACTCCAAACTGAATGTCAGAATGGGAAAGAAAGGTGATTTAAGCAATTTTGAGCGTGGCATGGTTGTTGGTGCCAGACGGGCGGTCTGAGTATTTCACAATCTGCTCAGTTACTGGGATTTTCACGCACAACCATTTCTAGGGTTTACAAAGAATGGTGTGAAAAGGGAAAAACATCCAGTATGCAGCAGTCCTGTGGGCAAAAATGCCTTGTTGATGCTAGAGGTCATAGGAGAATGGGCCGACTGATTCAAGCTGATAGAAGAGCAACTTTGACTGAAATAACCACTCGTTACAACCGAGGTATGCAGCAAAGCATTTGTGAAGCCACAACATGCACAACCTTGAGGCGGATGGGCTACAACAGCAGAAGACCCCACCGGGTACCACTCATCTCCACTACAAATAGGAAAAAGAGGTTACAATTTGCAAGAGCTCACCAAAATTGGACAGTTGAAGACTGGAAAAATGTTGCCTGGTCTGATGAGTCTCGATTTCTGTTGAGACATTCAGATGGTAGAGTCAGAATTTGGCGTAAACAGAATGAGAACATGGATCCATCGTGACTTGTTACCACTGTGCAGGCTGGTGGTGGTGGTGTAATGGTGTGGGGGATGTTTTCTTGGCACACTTTAGGCCCCTTAGTGCCAATTGGGCATCTTTAAATGCCACGGCCTACCTGAGCATTGTTTCTGACCATGTCCATCCCTTTATGGCCACCATGTACCCATCCTCTGATGGCTACTTCTAGCAGGATAATGCACCATGTCACAAAGCTCGAATCATTTCAAATTGGTTTCTTGAACATGACAATGAGTTCACTGTACTAAAATGGCCCCCACAGTCACCAGATCTCAACCCAATAGAGCATCTTTTGGATGTGGTGGAACGGGAGCTTCGTGCCCTGGATGTGCATCCCACAAATCTCCATCAACTGCAAGATGCTATCCTATCAATATGGGCCAACATTTCTAAAGAATGCTTTCAGCACCTTGTTGAATCAATGCCACGTAGAATTAAGGCAGTTCTGAAGGTGAAAGGGGGTCAAACACAGTTTTAGTATGGTGTTCCTAATAATCCTTTAGGTGAGTGTATATTTACATTTACGCATTTGGCAGACGCTTTTATCCAAAGCAACTTACAGAGCCATTATTACAGGGACAATCCCCCTGGAGCAAACTGGAGTTAAGTGCCTTGCTCAAGGACACAATGGTGGTGGCTGTGGGGATCGAATCAGCGACCTTCTGATTACCAGTTTACCAGTTATGTGCTTTAAACCACTACACCACCACCACTATATATATATATATATATATATATATATATATATATATATATATATATATATATATATATATATATATATATAAGACTTCTGGGCTGTAGTGTTTTTATTGTGTTAGGATATTGTTGTACATTTTGCATTCTCAGGGACTTTCTAGCCAGCGAGGTCAGTATTCTCAGAGTGGTCACTTACATTATGAAAAATGCTGTCAGTTCATGCATTATAATTAGCTTGTACTAATCAGAAAACAGTGTGAAGCAAATGCCCCCTCCTCCTTCTCTGTGCATCGTTATTAATGTTCGTCTATTAAAATGCAAATTATGACACTGAGAATTAATATTGTGAGCTTGTACAAATCAGGTGTTGTTGAATTTTCATGTTTAGCCCAGTTAAAGGAGGTCTTCCAGAATACCTGGAGAAAGCTGTTAGTACTTTCATTCATTTCCATTAAGCTCAATGGCAGTTGCTTTGCTGAAGAAGGACAAAATGTATTTCATCAAAAGACACAGGTACTTTTGAATGGCATCAATGCAGCCAGATGATGTTGTTATGACATCTACTACCTGGGGCTAATTGGTGCTGTGTCGATGAATCTGAGCTGGCAGTTTCCCCATCTACTGAGGTCATGAGCACACAAAGGCACAAAAGCAGAGGGGATGTGTCCAGTATGCTTGTAAAAGTTGTCAGAGAAGGCAAGCTGTCTTTGCGAATTGTGTTTGAAAGTATTTGCTGGGTTGTGTACTGCGGGAGCTGCTTGCTTAACGTTTGAGGAATGAGGCTTTATGCTGTAGGAAAGAGAGACTGCTTAATAAACACTCTCAGTGGAGCTCGCCCATCTGCACAAACACCATTTCTTCAACTGTGACATTAATATTTTATAGGTATGCTTGCCGTTCGATCTATTGCCAGAGTCTGATCTGAATGCACATTGCTGAATGGCTAAAGCTTTCATTGTGTTATCTGTGCCAAGATTTTGAGACTAAGATGAGGAGCTTTGTGGACTCCACTGTATACCCATCGTTTAGTACAAGAACCTTCCTGTGTCTACACATTTTGTCACAATGTGGATTTGCAGCAGTTACATACTGGGTTTCCAAAATATTTTTTTTTCTTTATTCTTGAGATCACAAGACAGATACGCAACTGCATGCTTGGTCATTACCATATGCATAAACATTACAACGACTAACTCTATTGCTTTGTCTGTATTTTTGTTAATTAATCAAACATTATTAACATGATTAGGAAGATTAAATAGGGGTATCCCTAAAAGTAAAGCTACAGTATATTGGGATCACAGACCGGTTTTATCACCAGGGTGCCCTTAATCAAGGCTCCAAGCCTTAGGTTGCAATTAGGTTGCAAAACTGTAAATTGCTTTCCATGAAGCAGTTAGATCTAAAAATCTGGACTTTTATCTCAGCACACAAATGAAATGAAGTGTTGCTGAATGTTTTGGTCAAATGTGTATATTGAACCAAGATAACTGTCGCTCCAACATAAGCTTTCACCCCAGGATATGCTGATGACAAAAACAACTCCAAATCTTTTCTTCCTCTTTGATAGCAAGCAATTATTCTTTTCCACTGTGGAGAATTCTCCCCTGCTGAATTGGATGCTTTCCAAAAAGGATGGTTCTTCACTTTAGAAACTTATTTCATCCCTGATTCTCGGGAGATGTAATTATTGTGCAGTTGACTTGTAATGCTTACAGAACTTGAGATGCTCCCCCTCCCCTTCCCCATTCCCGATCGACCATGCCCTGTATTTATTTTTAACTGCCCGAAGAGCATTGGAGTTTATGGTCTTTGGACAGTGTTTATTTAACCCATAGCGACCTAAACATGTGAGGCAATTTAAGGCTAAAGCATTTGGCTAATTTTATGTTTTTAGTGATCACATGGTATCTGCAAGCCTCCATTGCAGATTGCATTTATATTATTTTAAATGAGCTAATCTTCCTGCAGTTGACAGTGTATAATTACAGCACAAAAGTTCTATTTGCACTGTAAATGGTAGTTGTTTCAATCTCTCTCTGTTAGGCAAATCGTCTGGTTACTGTTGTAACCTCCGTTCCCCGAGGGAGGGAACGAGACGTTGTGTCGAAGGAAGTGACACAAGGGGTATTCTCGGATGCCGAATCGTACCTCTGTACCTGAGAAAAGACCAATGTCAAGTTGGCTGACAGAATTTTCATGCCCCGCCCCGGACATACGGGTATAAAGGGAAGAGGGGCAGCGAATGCCAGTCAGGATTTTGCACTGAGGAGCTGAAAATTAAGCACAGCCATTTACAGTGCTAGGTCTAGTGCTGTGGCAGGAGGGACACAACGTCTCATTCCCTCCCTCGGGGAACGGAGGTTACAACAGTAACCAGACGTTCCCCTTCTGTCACTCTCTCGACGTTGTGTCGAAGGAAGTGACACAAGGGGTCCATATAAAAACGGCATGCACTGACCGTGTTATGTGACTGTCGAAACAGGTGCAAAGCAGGCTATTTCGTGTTAGAGGCACCTGTACCGAGTGCACGTAGCCCTCCCCAACGCCCCCTCAAAGAGTTTCGCATACCACCTTAGGTTTTCCCCAGGGGGGAAAAAGGTGTTATATACTAGCATAGGAGCAAGCCCAGCAGCCGCGGCCTTCTCTGCTCACCCAGCAGTATCGCGTCCTTGAGGAGCAGGGTGGAAATCTCTGCTCGTAAGGCACTGGCTTGTTGGCCGCGCACTAGAGTGGAGCGAATACCGCTGAAACGAGGTGGGAGCCGGGCAAACTGAATTGCATAGCCGTGTCGGATGGTCCTGGCCAACCAGCGCGACGGATTGGGAAGTGACAGCCACGCATTCAAACTCCGTGCGAGGGGCACAAATGGGACGATCACGTTTGACGTACCGGGCGGGGCTTCGCGGCGGTGGGGAGCAGGTAATAATGTGTCGGGAGGCAGAAGAGCATCCCGAGGCTTGGGTGCTGAGAAAAGACTCAAAGCACTTACCTTGCTCCACGCACAGGGGCTTTAGAGACTGAGGAAGAGGTCCTAAGGAGGTGTCTTCGGAACTCGTCAGCGCTGGCCTGCCAGGGCTGAGCAGTCGCGGGGCCGGAGGCAAGGGAGCTGCGTCCGGGGAACCGGGACTGGAGAGTTGTGAGGTCGGGGTGCCGTGAGAACGGCGCACACCGGATGGATGACCCAGGGAGTGGAGAAATCGCTCTTTTATTGCAAAGATTGTCCTCCCGGCCCTCGACCGGGGGATGGAGTGGTCTTGGTGCCATCTCCGGAGCGAACATCCGACTGCCTGGGTTGCCCATCTCAGGAGCGCTTCTGAGCTTTTCTGGTCCGGGAAGGGGTCCTGGAGACAGGGGATGAACGCCGCCTGTGAGGTGCTCGACACTGGGGCTGAGAGCTGGGCCCAGGTTGCGGAGCTGCATGGTCGCAGGGGGACGCCCTCTGGATGGGTGGTGCCACGGCATGATGGGGATATCGCCTCCGTCTGCTTCTTCACTGCCGAAAACTGCTGGGCGTAGTCGTTGATGGTGTTGCCGAAGAGACCAAGCTGGGAGATGGGGGCGTTGAGAAATTTAGCCTTGTCAACGTCGCGCATCTCAACCATGTTCAGCCAGAGGTGGCGCTCCTGGACCACGAGGGTGGCCATCTGCAGCACATCTGGGTCAGAACTACCCAGGTGCAGATCTTTGAGTGCCTTGGCTTGGTAAATTTGCAGGAAAGCTATGGTATGCAGGGCGGAGGCGGCCTGTACGGTGGCGCTGTAGACTTTTGAGGTCAGTAATGACGTCATGCTATGGCTCTGGAGAGGAGTACTGGGCAGTCCCGCCAGGTGGCGGTGTTCTCGGGACACAAGAGGATCGCAACCGCTCTGTCCACCTGGGGGACCTCCGTGTACCCGTGGGCCGCCCCTCCATCCAGGGTAGTGAGAGCGGACGAGCGGAGGGCGGTTCCCTCTGAACTGTATTTAAGCAATATGGTATGAGAGGCCATGTTATATTTTGAATACAGGGCATTGTTAGGCAGAAAATGCAACAGATGAATTTTCAAGATTTGCACACAAATACATAAATAAAAAAATTACAATAAGCTTTACTTATAGCACTCATGAACATTAAATGGGCAAAAAAAAAAAGGTTTTGCCTTACCAAAACCTATTGTATGCCTTCAGAAGACTTGGAATATGATGTATGATGTACAAATTTTATGATAATTATATGTGCTTTTTTAAGCTTTAACAATCCTGTTGCGTTCCAATTCTGCATACACCTTTTGCATTCGTGGGTCAATTTTGACCCGGTGGAATTCAAGCTTCTAAATTATTTATAACCCAATGGTTTTCATCTAAAACTATATTGTAAGTCATTAATATGTTTTTAACTGTTCATACATGTAAAAAGATTTAGATGTTTGGCATGTTAACTGACAAATATAAAAGTAATTTTTGTTTTAGAAATAATAACATTTAGAAATTCTCAAATATACATTAACTTCAGCAAAACCATTGTGATACAAGTGAAATCTTTTTATCAACATATCTGTGAAAGTTGATCTAAATATAATGTAATATACAATTTATATTAACATCTAGTGCGAGAATTACTAGTAATTTGAATGAATTTCCTTACTCATAACTGCTCAATACAACTTGGTGGTTAAAAGTTATGAATCCAATGTATTATTTTTCAAATAAAGATCAAAACAACTGTACAACTCAAGCATACAACATTATTACTTCTTTACTATGCTTTTAAGCAAAATATATTCTATTTTCTTTCATGAACTTCCAAATGTTTATGTGTTAGTGTGCTGTTATCTGGTTCGGATTGCTGTAGAGTATAATGTGGACAGTTTCGTCTTCCAAGCCCTATTTAGACTAATCTGTGCATGAACATTTGCTCTCGACACACCCAATTTAGACAGTTGTACGTTTGATATAGTTTGTGTTATGTTTTTTACATCTGTCATGTCTGTTTGGTACAGGAATGTGTGTGTCTGAGTGTGACTATATTGGTATGTGTGTTCATAGATGTATAGATGTATAGATGGCATGGTGGGTTAAAGCACAAAACTGGTAAGCAGATGGATGCAGGTTCGATCCCCATAGCCACCACCATTGTGTTCTTGACCAATGCACTTAATTCCAGGTTGCTCTGGAGAGATTGTCCCTGTAATAAGTGCACTGTAAGTTGCTTTGGATAAATGTGTCTACACATCTGCCAAATGCAGAAATGTAAATGTGTAAAACAACAATTGTTTTACAAAAAATATTTACAAAATCTAAAAAAACAAAAACAAAAAACAATTATAATGTGCACTTTGATAGTCTTGACAAAGTCACAAAGTCTTGTTCCCATACTAAAAACTATGAGGTATTTGAAAATTATTATATACCTCTCCCAGGTGGGAAAATAACCTGAACGCTAGAGGAGGGTTAAACTAAGGCACAATCCATTGCCATTGTATTGGAAAAATTGGACCAGAATATGCTAAAAGTATTCTAAACTTTTGTATAAAATTTACCAATGCAATGCCTAAAACCCTTCATAGTTGAGGGACTGAAAGAATACACGTGTGACCAGACTTTTAAAATTCCAAACACAAATATTCAAGGTAATTCTATGATTTTAATATAAAGCATTATTTTTAAAAAGAGGAAATGCCCAGAAGACAAATTGCATCCAATTCATCTAAATATTTTAAATAAACAGATTCTGTGGTATTTGACTAGGCCTATGTTTGATTTCCTAACCTATTTTAGTCTCCTTGTGTGTGCTGTCATGGTCCAGTTTTTCTTTGTTTCGTGTCGATGTCTGTGTTGTTCGTGTCCCTATTCCTAATTGGCTCCAGTCGGTCTTGTACCCAGCTTGTCTGCCCCAGCCCAGCTTCAGTGGGCTCTGAGCCTGGATTGTGTTTTCCCCCTACGTGTAGTTTTTGCTTGTTTTTGATAAAAAAAAATAAATGAATAAATCCTTTTGCTTTTACTCTGCATTTGGGTACTGACGCTGATTGTGACACATGTACTAAGATGGATGTGTTTAACCATTTTGATATGTTTCAAGCAATGTCCGCTAGTTTCACCACTCTGGACTATGTGCAGGGGTATAAAGTAATGAATTACAAATACTCACGTTACTGTAATTAACTAATTTTTCTCAAGAATTGTACTTTTTTAAATAGTTTTAATATTGTATACTTTTAATTGAGTACATTTTAAGTGCAGTAACTGTACTTTTACTGCGCTATTTTCCCACCATCTGTGTTTGCTTCTTCCCTGTCCTGAATTTATTTTTATCCATCAACTTGATTGGCTACGAGAGTCTTGTGACTCCCGTCAAATCAAATCACACGTCAACAACTTGAACAGCAGCTGCATATCTGCTGCCAAATGTGGAGAAAGCCTCAAGCACAGTTCAACACCTGAACATCACTGAAAGGGATTTTCGCAGTGAAAAAGGCCAATTGCTGGATCGTGTCAAGTGAGTTTAACTTGCTCAATCCATATCAAATCATTAATCCTGTTTCTAATTTCAAGAAACATATCAAGGTCAATTTCATATGTCTGCTTACTAGATTCTGTGTCTATAATATAGCCTGTAATTTAACTAGCTATCAATGAGATTATTGGGCTGCTGTGAGAGATTAATGTTATGGCAATAAAATTATCTGCATGTTTATCGGAAAAAAAAAGAGAAATGTTCTCGATCAAACTTTTGAGTAGTGTTCTATATTTAGCCTGTGTTCTACATCTAGAACAGGGTTGTTCATTACAACGATCGCGATAGCAACTGGTTGGTTGATGTAGAATCTAGATGAAATATAAAAGATTTACTTTTTATTTCCTGACGTCTGTTTGATTGACAGGTGGTTAATGTGTGTACGCTTAACATGCGCGTGTGCTCCGAGAGCGCGAATGTGGGTTCACGCTTAAATGATCAAATACACTTTATAATTCTGCCAATGCCCATCTTGGTGAGGATTTAATGTAAACGCAGTTGTTTATGTCTAAAGTGGGACAAAAAGCATATCAAAATGTTGGACTTGAAGTGTACATGTATATGAATTGAGCACTGTCTAGTAGGCTATTTCATATAAAGGTTATTAATCAAACAACAATAACAAGGAAATGAGAAAACCACTCCCAGCCGACCCCAGATGTAAAGAGTGTGTTAATTGGTATAATAAATTGATAAGCCACATTCTCACAATAACCCGCTTTTTTGGTGTCCATCTGAACGTACTGACAGACCATTTGCTCAGCAAATGTGATCAACTTGTGTCCACACTCAACAGCACCACCCAGTGCATTCTGTTATAACTGCCAATTTTAGTTTGTGTGTTCAGGATTTAACATGCATCTCACTGTATATATGGCCAGCAAAGCACAACTTTGCGAAATTCAAATAGTACTTTTAGTATTCGAATAATTATTGCATATGTTACATGCCTCTGTCCAGATGGCAGTGGCACGATGCAGTTTATCTAAAACACAGGAATAAGAAGACGGATTGAGTTGTGCTGCATTCATTAGCGTGACCTCTCTGTTCATCTTTTATTACATTTAGCAATGCAATCTCTTATCAAGTTTCCTTAACATTGTTCAACATGTTATTGTTCAACATTTGACAGACTTTAACACTTCACATGTGCATATAAATAACATAAATCCTGTTTGTTACCAAATCATTTCAGGGTGATTCTTTTAAACCCTCATTATACACTAATACACATATACATTCTCTTCAAAGTATTCATGAACCTTCACCAGTTACTTGAAACGATTACATTTTCCCTCAGTAATAGTTCCCAATGTTTAGTAAAACATCTCTCTTTAAGGATTAGATTGTACATTTAAACCAAATAAATCAGCAAGTCACTCTTAAATGTTATATAAACACAAAACTCAACAATCTAAGCAAACCCAATGACTTAAATTAGTCATCTATAATTTCCTCTGATTACTACTATATTATTATCATTACCACTTTAACTGTGTAATATAAGCTATAACTATACATTATATCAACTATATAAACAAACACAGCAATTGTAAAGGGGTTTAAGTGTGCAGGAGCTTACCATTTTAACATTATGTATAAGTTTACAAGTTACCTTGTCACAACTAATCATGGCTGTCCACAGCGTAATGCCTCAATGAAACAAACTCAGAAAATCAACTCTTTTCATAAAGCTAAAGTGTAAAATAAATCACTTTGACAGTTTATACACTTACTTAAGTAATCATGATGTTATATCACCAAAGTCTTTGCTTTACAACAAGATTTACCCACCTAAAACACAGGAATAAGAAGACGGATTGAGTTGTGCTGCTTTCATTAGCGTGACCACTCTGGTAATGGTTGCCAGTATCAGCAGAACACGATAAAACTCCAAAGTCACTAAACAGCACACCTTCACCTCTACTGTCCACTCAGGGAATTGCATGTTATCAGTCCATAAGAAATAATACAGTTACAAAGCATATTACCACAAAAATAAACAAAAAGATCATCATATTCACTCAAAACATACATATTTGTAACCAAACATTAAGGTGGTCACACATAACGAATATTCAATATTCGACTACTCATGCACATCCATAGTGTTTTCATAGATAAGTGATGCATTATAAAAGCTGGCATACAGTGTTCATTATTATGGGGCAAATGCCAAATTGTAATACTTAGGGTTAGGGTTTTGTTGAAATTCATAACCCTAAATATAAATATAAGAGTAGTAGTGATGCTTGCATTACTGGACAGCAAACACCACTAATTATAAGATTACCATACCAGATATACCATTAGTTAGTAAACAATGCCTTTCTGCCCTATGGGAAACTCAAGGCCACAACAAGTTTGCTGACAGCGCCTCTGCCCGCAATGTATTTTTTTAGGTATATTGTGTTTGGTGACCTTTTCTTCCGAGTTTTGAACTGATTGGTTTATTTAGAAACAAGCTTCGGGCCCATTTTAGCTCAATGGAGACAAAACCAGTGTTCTTTTTTAAATGCAACCTTAAAGTTTATTACTAAATTTTCTCTTATAGCAGACTTATAATGTTTTATTTATTAGGCTTGAATGACTCTCTGCATGACTCTCTACAGATGATGCTATATCAAAGAATGAAATGTCTGTCCAGACTGTTTAGCAGTGATGTCAGAATATCCGATGATTTGATTCAACACGACACCGAGCATTGTGTGGAGCGATTCAATGGTTCTGAGATCATTGATTCTTGTGAGCAGCAGTTGAGATCATGGGTTTGATGGGAGATAGACACGTGCTCATCAAGGGTTGGAAGCCACAGAGGCAGGATGGAGGCAGAGAAAAGAAAGAGAGTTAGTGCACTTGATGGAGCACTCGGAATGAGAGCTTGAAATCCTCCACACAAAGTGATGTGCTCAAGAGGACACCCTCAATACGCTTCCTTGATCTTTTAGCTTATATAATATAATTAAAGACTTTAAACGGGCTTTACAGAGGCAGGCAGAGCCAGCACAGTCAGTGGAGGGAAATGGGAAATCCTTTAGAGAAAGCCCACATCGCTCTCTCTCTCTCTCTCTCTCTCTCTCTCTCTCTCTCTCTCTCTCTCTGAAGAAATCGGTTAGTTCTGGTGCTTGTGTGCGCACATGATACATACACATGCACACATGTACTCACTCACCCACACTTACACACTCTCTGGAAAACTGTCATGGCAGAGAAGACATCAAACATAATTTAGTTCTAAATATCCCAATACAAAACTGTGCTGTGTATCTGACATGCAACATTTAGATTTTAGCTCATTTATTCTCACTGTATATACTGTATATACAGCGCATTCAGAAAGTATTCAGACTTTTTTTACATTTTGTTGTTGCAGCCTTATGTTAAAATGCATTAAATATTTACACAATATATAAATCTACACTCCATACCCCATAATGACAAAAGCAAAAAACAGATTTTTGATTATTTGAACATTTATTAAAAAGAAAAAACTGAAATATCACATTTGCATAAGTATTCAGACCTTTTGCTATGACACTTGAAATTTAGCTCAGGTGCATCCCACTTCTTTGGATCATCTTTGTGATGTTTCTACACTTTGATTGGTGTCCACCTGTGGCAAATTCAATTGATTGGTCATGATTTGGAAAGGCACACACCTGTCTATATAAGGTCTCACAGCTGAAATTGCATTTCAGAGCAAAAACCAAGCCATGAGGTCAATGGAACTGCCTGCAGAGACAGGATTGTGTCAAGGCGCAGATCTGGAGAAGGTTCCCTGCATTGAAGGTTCCCAAGAACACAGTGGCCTTCACAATTCTTAAACGGAAGAAGTTTGGAACAACCTGAACTCTTCCTAGAGCTGGCTGCCCGGCCAAACTGAGCAATCAGGGGAGAAGTGCCTTGGTAAGAGAGGTGACCAAGAACCTGATGGTCACTCTGGTTGAGCTCCAGTGATCATGTGTGGAGATGGGAGAAACATTCAGAAGGACAACCATGACTGCAGCACTCCACCGATCTGGGTTTTATGGCAGAGTGTCCAGACGGAAGCATCTCCTCAGTGCAAGGCACTTAAAAAAAGCACCTAAAGGACTCTCAAGTCATGTTATTTTTATTTTTATAGTGCTTTTCACAACACTTATCGTTTCAAAGCAGCTTTACAGAAAATCATGCATTAACCGAAAATGAAACTGTAATATCTATAAAGTCTTAGAGTCATCATTGTGTAGTTTAATTAAATATGATTGTAAATTGTGTATAAAAATTCAATAATTAAATAATAATTGCATATAGATATTCAGTGAGCAAGCCAAAGGTGACTCTGGCAAAGATGTTGGTCAGTGGAGAAAAATAACCTTGGGAGAAAACAGGATCAGCCAGTTCCCCTTGCTAAACAGCATGAATAATGTTCAGCGCAAGTCATGGTTTTAAATTAGTAAACTAAGTAAGTGTTAAGTGCCAGTGTTTAAACAAATATTTTTTATGAACTGTAAGATTAATGACTAATATTTGAAGTTCTTTCTGGATTAACTGCAGAAGTTCACATAGATGCATTGTCCTTTGTTAGTTGGCTGATGAAGGCTTTTGTTGGCATTTAATTGATAATCTATGTATTCATTTTAAGAGTGTAGTCCATCATTAGACCAAGGTTATGCAGACAGAGATCAGTGAGGTGCACTGTAGTTCAAAAGGCAGTTCATTTTGTTGAGGTCTACAGTCAGTCCAAGGTTCAGGCACTGGCATATGAAGTATCACATGTCTTATGGTTGGAGTTGGTATCAGTTCATCCTCTGAAGTCCATTGTAATAGACTGAAGTGATGTCTGGCTGGCACTGGCTGCATTTAGTCATCGTCACTCAAAGACACGCAGCGGTGGAATCTGACAACAAACAGTAATGGAGCTGGATCTGGCTGACTCTGGTTAGCTCGGCATATGAATCCCGAGGTTGAGACAGGTAAACAAACAGAATAATATTTGTGTGGATGCCATTACATTTTTTGCAGAGTTATAGATTATGATAAATGTTTATGGTTGTAGCAGACCTAAATAAAGCTATAAATAGACAAGTTTTTAGTCTAGATTTAAACTCAGTGAGTGTGTCTGCATTAGAGCTAAACCATTCAAACCTCTGTACGTAGTTAACAAAAATGTTTAATTAATAAAACATTTAACAGGTAGCCAATGTAATGACAATACAATGGGTCTAATCTGATCAAAATTCTTGGTTCTAGTCAGCACTTTGCTGCATTTTGAACCAATTGAAGTTTATTTACTGAACTTACTGAACATCCTCCCAGTAATGCATTACAATAATCTAGTCTTGAGGTCATGAATGCATGAATTTGTTTTTTGGCCTCAGCAACAAAGAGCATGTGTCGTAACTTAGCAATATTTCTGAGGTGGAAGAATGCTGTTCTACAAACATTGGAAATTAGATTTTCAAAGGACAGACTGGTAAAAAAATATAACACCTAATTTCTTCACTGTAGAAGACGATGTAAGCGTACATCCATCAAGAGTCAAGTTATATTTTAACTGCTTATTTTTAGATGTTTTTTATCCAATAATTAGTACCTCTGTTTTGTCAGAATTGAGTAGAAGGACATTTCTGGCCATCCAATCTTTGCACTCTGATACACTCTGCTTATTTCATGGGTTTCAAAGAAATATAAAGTTGGTTATCGTCAGCATAACAGTGGAAACTAATTCCACGATTCCTGATAATATCTCCCAGGGGAAGCATATATAAGGAGAAAAGAAGAGGCCCTAAATCTGATCTCTGTGACATTCTATACTTTACTTTTGCTTGAATTAACAATTCCTCATTTACATAGACAAAGTGGTAGCAGGACCTAAATAGGACCTTAACCATGCTAATGCAAGTCCACAAACATAATTCTCAAGCTTATTCAAGAGAATGTTGTGATCTATGCTGTCGAAGGCAGCACTATGATCTAAAAGCACTAGAAGAGAAATGCAGCCACGATCAGATGATAAGAGGGCCTAAATCCTGACTGAAATTGTTTGTATATACTATTTCTCTGTAGAAATGAACATAGTTGGGAGGAATATTTTTTAAATGAATGCGTAACCTACGCCGTGACATGAATGCAAACCTCTCTCGCACCCAGTGACCAATGGAATTGAGCACAAGGATGATGCACTAATTTCAGATATGGACCAGTTATTAGAAGACTAAACCTGCTCAAGAGGCAAGCTTGACAACAAGGGGGAAGGAAACAACAACAACACTGGCTGTAGTAGAAACAGGAAATATGTATTGGAGAACAAAACAGTAAATTAAAACAACATCACAACATGATACACGTGACAATAATTACTTCTTTCAATTTAGACTCTGAAATTTACACTTTCTTATAATTTATTATTAATAAATTCCCTATTTTAACTTCTATTGGCTATTTTAAATACCTTTTGACCTATTTAAACTCAAATTAATAAATGTAATTAACTTTTATTTTCTCATTTAGAAATGAGCTCATTCCTAATTAGTTTGCAAATTATTAAATATAACTGTTCAATTATTAACCTTTTGAAATACCTCTTTTCGACAATTCTTTGTTCTCTGTTGAAAACTTCCAAAAACAACAATAAAAAAATAAAAGAAAACAAATACAATAAAATTTCAGATAATCAGAATCACATTAAATCAAATTGACGTTTACAATACATTCAATCCCCAGAATTATTTTCCTTTTCATGTAATTCAGTTCTGAAAAACACAGTTCATGAGAAAATGCACAATCCTACCGCTTTGTTGATTTTCAGATCCTGATCCAAGGTCAGTCCTTATATGGGTATGGCTTGCCAGTTCCTGCACCTCATTGACACCTTTTAGCATGAGGCAGGGACAATGACTTCAGAATCCTCTTTGGAAATCATCAAATATTGAGCAAAATGTGATCAGCATCCAACTCAGTGGAAGATAGAAAAGAAAAGAGAGAGAAAAGGAAAAAAAAAATGGGAAAAGGGGGAAGGAAAAAAACCCAACCTTGCAAAAGACCAAAAACACAATTAGATATTCATTAACATTATATACATTATTAAAACAATCAACTTGCAAATAAAGTAACATTCCACATATTTTATTTATTTTTATCTAACATAAACTTGCTAAGATTACATTCATATAAAAAGAGATATATGAATGTAAGGAGAAAACAGGTGAGCATGGTAATATGCACACAGTTGAATCGTGATTAAAAATAGAAAGCGGATTCACACAGAAAAATGCATGCAGTTGAATCGCGATGAGAGAATAATGGAGAAAAAACTGATGCACACTGAAAAATGGCAGAGATTAAAGATTAAATGCTGAAAACAGAAATATAAACAATGCTTAAAAAGTTAGCAGGCTACAAACACAGACTCGAGCTAGGCAGTAACAGGAAAAGCCGAGAGAAACAAGATTCTCTGGTATGATGAAACGAAGATTGAACTGTTTGACCTCAATTCCAAGCATCATGTCTGGAGGAAACCAGCTACTGCTCATCGCCTGTGCAATACCATACAAGTGGTGAAGAATGGTGGTGGTAGCATTATGCTGTGGGGGTGCTTTTCAGTGGCAGGGACCGAGGGAATGTCAGGGTTGAAGGAAAACTGAACATAGCAAAATACAGAGATATCCTAAATGAAAATCTGGTCCAGAGTGCTCAGGACCTCAGACCGGACCACCTTCAAAAAGGTTGATCCAAATTCATGTTCCACCTTCCAACAGGACAATGACCATAAGCACACAAGCCGGATGTGACTGAAAGTTTTGAGGCTAAAATCATGGGCAGCTGTGGCTCAGTTGGTAGAGTGGGTCGGCCACTAATCGCAAGGTTGGTGGTCGAATCCCTGCCCACACGACTCCACATGCTGAAGTGTTCTTGGGTCCTTGGCCTCCCAATGGCAGGCTAGCACCTTACTGTTTGCATTGGTGTGTGAATGGGTGAATGAACAACAGTGTAAAGTGCTTTGAATACCGATAAGGTTAAAAAGGTGCTATATAAGTGCAGACCATAATCACTGCCAAAGGTGCTTCAGCTAAGTGTCTGAGTTAATGATCTGAATACTTAAGTCAATGTGGTAGTTCTGTTTTGTCTTTTTTATAAATTTGCAAAGTTATAAAAAATCTGTTTTTTTGCTTTGTCATTATGGGGTATGGAGTGTAGATTGATGTGAGAAAAATAAATAATTAAGAGCATTATAACATAAGGCTGCAACATAACATAATCTGAAAAAATGTATCAAATTAATTACATTGTGTTGCGATGTATTAAAATCGCATATACAAATCGATTATTTAATCGCATATACAAATATTTGCTGGAAAGCCCCTCATATCACAATGATTCAATGATGAAATAATTATGCATAGTTATCTTTAAATATTAAAAAATTATATACAGATATATATATATATAATAAAAAATATTCAGATAATTAAAATGCATTACATTCTTGTGGTAGAAGAGTTAATCATTGATAAGACAATACAAAAAGCGGCTTTAGAATACAATATACTGTTTACATATATATATGTGTACATATTATTGAATATAAGTCATTCATTGGCATACAGTTCACAGCAATCCATTTTGCAAGTGAAATTGTCAATGTACCTGTCAATGTACACCTGCATCAGACATGCTTGTGCTTAATACTTAGACCACATCTTGAGATCCCTTAGTTCGAAATTGCACTCCATCAAGTGTTTTGAACTTAAGAACGTGACTCATGTTTTGTTGTGTCATCTGCTGAAGGGTTGTTTTGTGCACTGTATAAACTGTGCATTGCCATAGAGCTGAAGTTTCACTTACTGCCCTCTGGAGTAAACAGGTGGTACTACAAGCTTGCATTTCTCAGGAATCTTCATTATTACGCTCCGGGCATTGCGATTAATTGCATTAACTTTTTTGTCACGTTATTTTTAATAAAATTAATCGCACTTTCATTAAACTGACAGCCCTAATATATATATATATATATATATATATATATATATATATATATATATATTAGGGCTTGTCACATTATTTTTAATAAAATTAATCGCACTTTCATTAAACCGACAGCCCTAATATATATATATATATATATATATATATATATGAGAGAGAGCGAGACATTATTAAAGGGATAGATCAGCCAAAAATGAAATAATTTACAGACCCTCATGCTGTTCCACATTCTGTTTGACTGTCTTTCTTCTAAGCAACACAAAGGCAGATGCTAAGCAGAATGTTTAGTGTCTGTTGCCATTCACTTTCATTGTATAAAAGATGCAATGAAAGAGAACATGCCTAACATTTTGCCTTTTATTTTTCATTTTCCCGTAACAAGCTACTTTTTCCACAAAGTAGTGGTATAGTATATATCGCTGTATTTTTTGTCCCATGTTAAAGCCTGAAGTTTAACAGTCAAGCACACTACTATTATTAGTCAATTATCAAACATGCCCTCCTATACTATTCCTTCTCATTTAAGGCATTGGGAAGTGTAGATTTATTTTTGTGATTATTCAGTTTGATCACATGGTTTATAGAAATAAAGGATTCATCAAATCATTTACTGTAAGTCCCTGCATCTTTTTGCTGCCAAATATTTTGTCAAATTGTTATATTATTCTACATCAGGGGTCCCCAAACTTTTTTCTATGAGGGCCACATCATTTTTCCTTTCTATAATGGAGGGCCGTAGTCTAACAGAAAATGGCATGGGCCGGAGTGATTTATTGTGGAGATTTTATTATGATTTTAAATGGATTTACAGTATTACGCCTCCTAATGCTAGATTAATTTATTATTTATGCACCATACATATCAAGTGATATATAGCCTATTAAAAGAGCATTATTACTATCGTAATGACATTTTTTCATATTCATTGCTATTGAAATCAAATTATTTACTTACTCATGCGTATTAGGCTAATCAGTGTGAACTATGTCCCCTTGATGCGCCAACCATACTAGGAGCTCTGTCAGTCGTGATGCTGGCCAGCTTAGACCAGTCTAGATCCAACTCTTCTATCGTGTGGCACACTTTACCAAAAATATCCTCCCCTGTCGTAGTACCTTTGAGACTTTTTAGGGCTGCCAGCTCCTCGGACACTTCAAAGTTTGAGCTAAAATGAGCAGCTGTGCCGTGTCCTGCACGTCATTACTTTCATCCAGCGCTAATGCAAAAAAATCTAATTCTTTCACTTTTTCCTTCAGCTGGGCATATTATACCCCATTTCTTCAATTCGTCTGGTGATTGTACTTGCGGACAGACTCACCACATTTAAGACGTCTTTCTTATCGGGGCACACCTCCTCCGCAACAGCATTCATACATTTCTTTACGAACTCACATCACTGAATGGCCTACCGCAGGTTGCAATCAGTTTAGCTACCTGAAAGCTAGCTCGAATGGATGACTGGTTCAACTGGGTTTGCCGTACAAACGTATTTTGCTGAGCAGATAGTCCACTTTTTAGCTTCAACACTTTGTCTGCTCTCATTTGGCCTTGTAAACTCGCATACTTGTCTCTGTGGCGGGTTTCATAGTGTCGGCGCAGATTGTATTCTTTGAACACAGAGACTGTTTCTTGACAGATGAGGCAAACAGCCATTTCTTTGCATTGAACAAAAAATAATCACTTGTCCACTTTTGGTTAAATACCCTGCATTCTGAATCAACTTTTCTCTTTCCCAACCATTTGGCCATTTTGTTGTCACTTTAAATTTTCTTGCTGGATCGCGTGCACCCGCTCGATCACGATGGAACGTTAATCCGGGTGAATCTAACAAATAATTTGGCTACTTTAATAATTATAACTAAGGGAAATTTTATTTTGAAAGCCAATATGTATTATCAAACACAAATATGATATGATTAAAACATATTTAAAATTAAATTGTAAAAATATTTCTCTGCATGGCATTGTTCAGAGGGATGAGCTTAGTTAGCTAGCGTCTGACACAGCTCTGTAGATTAATGTTCAGTCCATTGAGAAAGGAAGAGGCTGGCTCTGTCCCAGTTCATGCCAGAGGGTACTGGAGTTTATTTTAGTCACTGTAGTTATGCAGAAATAGGAGAGAGGCCTGTGACACGAAAGCAAGCTAAAGCACCTTTCGCAGGCGAGCTGCAGGACTGCCTACACAAATCTACGTTGCTTACAAATTGTACCCAGAATCATTGATAATGGGTAAATTTTAATTCTTTAATTCTTTTGATTTTGTTTTTTTAATCTTACACCAAAACATTCAATGGAACTAAAGCTATATTATTATTATTTAACTAAATAATGGTGTCAGATCGTAACAATTCCTGATAGACCATACAAGGCATTCACCTGTTTGTAGACTATATTGATTTTATTTTAATGTATTTTAATGTTTGAATTTGTATTTATTATTCACTATAAAATGTATGCTTGATATTTCACATTTTGCTTGACACCTCTTGCCTACATGCAAAGACAAACAAAATTCTGTTTCATGCAGATATTAATATCTGAAATACCTGGAGAAACCATAACATATTCCGCAGTTAATGTAGCCTACAAATTCAGCTTCATTTGGTAAAAATATGCAAAAATATGGCAAAACATTTTTTTTTTAATAATAATTGTATAGTAAGATTCATTTTATTATTATTATTATGAAAAGGTATATTTTAATAAGAGAAACTATACATTTAAGAGTAACACTTAAAACTAAAATAGGAGTTTCATTTAGTTTTGATGCACTTCCAGTTTAAGCCCCACCTACACCCGGTTCTATCCAAATACAGAGACAGATCATTTCATGTGAACAGATACAGATAAAAATACTGATAATGACTTTGCAGCACACCCCTACTAAGATACATGTTTTATTTCCTTTGTGTAAGATTTTGCTCCACCTTTCAATGCTTTAAAGATATAGTTCCCACCAAAATGTAAATTCCACATAAAGAAAAGTGAAAAATCATATAGGTTTGGAACAAAATGATTACAACATTTCCATTTTTGGGTGAACTGTCCGTTTAATTTAGTAATTCTGTTTAATTGCAATTGCAGAATGTTATTTTATTAGAGGTTTCCTCTGCTCAGGAGACTGAAAGTGGTTCTCAGCTTTGCTTCATTAAAGCATAAACTTTTTTCCTAAAATCCCTTGAAAGTAATCAAAACAGACACAAATTATAAAATTGCTGACCTAGAGTGTGTAAAATAAGCTATAAAATTTGAGCAATTTATCACATAATTAACACATCTGCATATGCAATTAAAGAATAAAGAACAAAGTGCCGTGGCCTTTACACCTCGGTTGTGCATTCATTATTAATAATTCAATGATCCAAGGTAAAATTTACTTACATTTGCAGTTTTGTTAATTTTGTGATAAACTGCTTCATAGCCATGCAATTATACAAAATGGTTTATAGTCTAAATGTTATTTCACTAGCTACGTTCTAGCTGTTTATGTACGTAGTTGTGATGATTATGACCCTGCAATACATTCTTCTACAGTAACTGTATTTCATACTTTTAGAGTTACAGAGTTACTGTGGTTCATTAGTCTTTGAACTGAACTCTTAAAATGATTTTCCAGTCAACCTTTGACAATATATATTATAAGGCAGTCATGAGGGATTCTATACAATGGTCTTGCGGGGTCTCTGCAGTTACGCGACATCTCCTGCAATCCTGACCCTCAGTGCTCCTTCTGACAACCCACACCATCTACAGCACAATGTACTTTGAGTAAAATGAATAAACTATGAAACACTCATAGTACATTTATTCAAAGCATTTCCTTTTAAATGAAAACTACTGTACTGGATTAGATGGGCTCTGTCTTTTTAATGTTTCTTACCAAAACCAGGCATTCCACGTGAGGCCTGAGGGGCCATCACTCACGGCCACCGTGTCACAGTTAAGCTTGTGACTTATTGTATCAATTTAATCAGATGAATCAAATTTAATATGATGATGGCTCTGTATTGCCACTAACACGAAGGTCGACCACCATTATTCTTTAGATAAGTAGAACAGCGTTACTGTTCTTCTCATATCCTTCACGCTGCACCTTGATTTATGCGGCAAGAAATTCTTAAAGGAAATCAAAGCGGGATGAAAGAATTAGGATCCTTGTGCGAGGCAAGTGGTAAATGTATGTTTGATTTATGGCATTTTGCTCTTTAAGTTAAAGATGGCTAGGGCTTTTCCATCAGCAAACAATTCAATCAGCAATCCCTTCAGTCTGGACTCTTTGCAGGAGTAATTACCAGCCCACCCTGAAGCACACATCCATCTTTAGGCTTTAAAAAGCCACTCATTCTTCATTCATGGAAATCAGTGCTCGCTTCCTCCTTAGACATATGGCCCTCATCTAAAAATATATCAGGGGTCATTTGCCATGCTTATTGCAATCAATATGAGCCCATTCCAACACGGAGTCGTTCTCAACTTTGATTTTGGGCTGACTGCTATGGAGAGATATGTTGAAGTAACAATGACATGTATATGACGTGTATATCACTTTCAAGCACACACTGTGCATGAAGCAGATTTGTGTGTATGGTTTGCGAAAAGTGGTCAGCTTGCCTGTTGTTTCTTTTATAGTCTGTTCCAGCAAGTTTTACAGTTGACACAAGCCACTGGTCGGATCTAACAGTATTTTTATTTGCTTTCTATTTTTTCAGTCTGGGAATTTTTAGAAATCTTCCCTAAAATGAATATGTATTTTATTATTGAAATGCACAGGTCAGAACTAACATAAATCTGTTCCCATATACAAGGAAGAATAATTCATTCATTCATTCCTTTTTTTTTTTTTCTACTTTTGAGGATTGTGTATTCGCCTCCCTGTAGGCGTGTGATCTCTCAGGAATTGGATTTTACACACCTTTTGCTGTCCAAAGTTCTCAGAGGAGAAAGTGCTAACCCCAGCTGTGTGGAGAGAGCTGTGTTGGGCTAAAGTACTTTCACAACACATCTACCTGTACTACAATCACAGCTTTCATTACTGAACAGTAAAATTACTTAAAGCATATTACTCATATTTACATGGTTTGCAAGGTAGCACTGTATTGGTATTCCTCAAACATTCTGGTTAGAGGTTTCTTCTACAGTTAACCCCTAACTTAAAGTTTACTCTTCTGTCATTCAGACCGAACTGTTTCACGTACAGTACAGACTCCATTCAAACATTGTTTTGTGTCAGTGTTCGTAGGAAGGACCCAGGGATGCAGAGGAACACTTAACACAGTTTATTGAAGAGATAATGATGTACAGATGATAATGGAGAACAAAGGTGCAGCAGATTAAGCAAACAGTGGAGAACAACAATATACTGAGAATGGTACAGTGATGAGGGCAGCGATGAATGCAGTGATGAGAGGAGTGATGAATGTAGTGATGAGAGCAGCGATGAATGCAACGATGTGAGGAGTGATGAATGAACACCGTATCGACCGTCACTCCCCTACAAGGCCTGTAGGTTGACATCTCTGTCGACCAAGGCTTACAGCACCGCTGGACAGGCCGCCTCCACCCTGCACGCCATGGCCCTCCCGCAAGTCCACCAGGCCAAGGTGTTAAAAGATCTGCACCTGGGTTGTCCTGATCCTGATGTGCTTCAGGAACTGCGCTCGGCGACCAAGCTCGCCCTCCGGACCACAAAGGTCACAGTGTGTGCACTTGGAGAGGCAATGGCCACCCTCGTGGTGCAGGAATGCCACCTTTGACAAGGCTCGCTTTCTCAACGCCCTCATTTCCCAGAACAGCCTATTCGGCAACACCATTGAGGACTTTGCCCAGCAGTTCTCGGCAGTGAAGAAACAGACGGAGGCCATCCAACACATCTTGCCCCACCGCAGCTCAGGATCCCGCACTCTGTATGCTCGCTAAGGGTGTCCCCTGAGGTGGTGAAACCCCAGGCAGCTCCGCTTCAGCCGGGCCCAGCTCTCAGCCCCAGCGTAGAGCTCCTCGCAGAAGGGAGAGAGACGTCTGCCACTGAGCTGGTGTCCAGACCACTCCATCCTCCGGTGGAGGGCCGGGTGAAGAATCTTTTCCTTTTCTTTGTTTTCCGCACCCCCAATGGTCTGCGGTACCCACATTGTCACAAAGAAAGCAGTTTCCTGACTCCCTGGGTCACTTAGCCGGTGCCCACAACCGCCGTTTACATGGTGATCAGACACCGAGCACTTGCAGTCGGCCCCAATGAATGCGGCCCTTCCGCCTTCACGTGCCCAACCTCGCCACACTCGCATCTCAGGACGGCAGGTGGTGACGAGTCTAGACGTTGTCTCTACAGAACTTCCTCCTCAGTCGCCTACCCGCCTCAGTCCAGGTATGCGGAGCAAGGTAAGTGCTTCAAGCTTCTCCTCAGCACAACCACCTCGGGATGAAGCAACGCTCCCCGACGTGGCATCGCCGGTATGTCACACGTGATTGTCCCCCTAGTGCCCCCGCCCGGAGCCTGGACGCGTGGCTTACACTTTCCAACCTGTTGCGGTGGCTGGCCAGGACTATCCAACTGGGCTACGCGATTCAGTTGGCCAGATGCCCGCCCCGCTTCAGCGGCATCCGCTTCACCTCAGTGCAGGGTGAAAACGCCTCCACCCTGCATGCGGTGATCGCAACCCTTCAGCGCAAGGACGGGAGGATCTTGGACCTGCGAGTTCTGAAACGGGCCTTACACAGAATCCCGTTCAAGCATCAAGATTGGTTCGCGGCGGTAGACCTGAAGGACACGTACATTCACGTCTCAATATTACCCCATCACAGACCCTTTCTATGGTTCCCTTTCGACAGGCAGGCATATCAGTACAAGGTCCTCCCCTTCAGTCTGTCCCTGTCTTCACGAAAGTTGCAGAGGCAGCTCTTGCCCCGTTAAGAGAAGTGGGCATTCACATATTCAACTACCTTGACAACTGGCTAAACCTAACATACTCTCAGTAGTTGCTCTGTGCACACAGGGAGCAGGTGCTTGGGCACCACAGCCTTTTAGGGCTTTGTGTCAACTTGTAAAAGAGCAAGCTCTCCCCGCTACAGAGCATCTGTTTTCTCGGCATGGAGTTAGACTCAGTCTCAATGACAGCACACCTCACAAGCGAGCACGCGACGTCGACGTTGAACTGCCTGAGTATGTTCAGACCAGGCACAGCAGCGGTCGCACCGCTCGGGTTGATGCATACGAGACCGCTTCAGCACTGGCTTCAGACACGAGTCCAGAAATGGGCATGGTGCCGCAGCACATACCGTGTGACCCTCACCCCTTCCTGCTGTCTCTTATTCAGCCCTTGGACAGACCTCTGTTTTCTATGGGCAGGAGTCCCCCTACAGCAGGTGTTCAGACGTGTTGTAGTTACTACAGATGCCTCCCAATCAGACTGGGGCACCGTGTGCAACAGGCAACAGGGCTGCAGCCAGGTTGGCACATCAACTGTCTAAATTTTCTGGCTGTATTACTTGTCCTGTGCATATTGCTGCCGCTGATCCATGGCAAGCACGTATTGATCCGCTAAAAAAACACAGTGACAGTATATAAATCGTCAAGGTGGCGTTCGCTCTAGTCACATGTCGCATCTCACCCGCCATCTCCTCCTTTGGAGTCAGCAGCAGCTGAGGACGCTGCACGCCACTCATGTTCCGTGCAACCTCAATGCTACAGCGGACGTGCTGTCATGGCAGGAACCACTCAGCGGAGAGTGGAGACTCCACTCTCAGATGGTCTATCTGATTTGGGGTAAATTCAGCAGCGCACAGGTAGATCTGTTTGCCTCCCAATAATCCACTCACTGTCCGCTCAGGTACTCTCTGATGGAAGCCCCCCTCAGCACAGACGCGCTGGCACACAGCTGGCTCCGGGGGCTGCGCAAGTACGCATTTCCCCCAATGAGTCCTGTGCAAGGTCAGGGAGGACGAGGAACAAGTCACTCTTGTGGCCCCTTCCTTGCCCACTCTGACTTGGCTCTCAGATCTCATGCTCCTCATGAGAGCACCTCCCTGGCGGATTCTCCTAAGGAAGAGACACTGTGTCCCTCTTGCCGCAACACTGTACTAGCCACTGAAATGGCCGGGATCTTACTCTCGGCTCCTCAGCTCAAAACCTGAACCAATGCATGTGTCCCTCCTTTTATTCCCATATGTCCGGGGGAGGGGCCTTTTCTCAAAGATAAGAGGTAACCAAGGCTCTCAAGAGAGACCCCTAATGTCACTACATTGACACATCAGGGAACGGAGGTTACGACAGTAACCAAGACTGTTTCCTTCGCTGAAAATATTTTTATATTAGAGGCATACAATGCTGCCAAATCTATTTCAATTTAAAAAATGTGTGATTACAATGCAAAAATTAGAAAACATAAGGCTTGTACCACAATAACGGATTTTGTGTGAACTCGTCAGTCGCACGAACCGTAAAAGATGTGCAGAAACATCTGAAAAACATGGTGCAAAAGGCAAAGAAGGAGATATTCAAGCGAAAAAATCCAGCAACTGGACTAAATTAAAAAGGACAATGGAAATAATAATTTTAATATACGGTGAAAAATCTCCAATGTTTTTGGGAATCCCCAAAGGAAGGGAGAGCAGAGTTACCGGCTTGAAGTTACCCACAGCAATGAAAGATACAATGCTTCACACAGCCGTCACATCAGCTCCGCTTGGACAGTCTCGTGAGTAGTAAAGTTTTTGTTAGTGTCTATGTTGTTAAGTGCTCAGTAGCTCAGAAAGTGATTCATATTTTTTATTTTAATTTTTTTGCCTCAGTTTGAAATACTATTCTGCTGTTTTGGATTGAGTACTACGTCTCATCTTTTAGCATATAGCTAGGTACATTCTCCTCTCTCTTGATAACATTAGTCACTCAAGATTAAGGTGCACCAGTGACAAGCCAGGACTAAACAGCGCAAAGTGAAGGTAAAGCTCATATTTACAATCTTACAACCACAAGTCATAACTCACCAAGTTAGTTAAGTAGCATGTAGTTGCAACAGCATTCTGGCAGATACATTTTTACAACAAACAAAGTGTTCCTATCACTCACTAACTGCATCATATTATTGTAAATACTGGTTTCATGAATAAATTAGATGTGTCAAGTACATTTCAAAATATTTCAAAATGAATTGATCCTGGCCAGCGAGCGACACAGTTGAGCTCTCTGAGTTTGGTATCACAAATTGCCTGCACAATAATACTGTGGTAGCCTTTCCTATTAACAAACAATGGCTTATTGGTTGACAGTGCTTGAATCCTAATGTGTGTTCCATCGATGATTCCTACTACATTTGGAAAGCCAGCCATTTTGAAAAAATTCATCTTCACCTTATTCAAGGTAGAGATAGCAATCGGATACAGTGAAAGTCTGTCTGACAGCACACAAGAAACTTGATTAATAATTCTTGATGCCGTAGACTTGTGTATCCCAATTAAGTCTCCAGCTGCATTTATAAAACATCCAGTGGTAAAGAAGTGTAGAGCTAGACATACTTGTAGCAGTGAAGGGATGCTAAAATGTTTTTATGTTTTGGGCCTCAAATGCTCATCGAGGTCAAATGCTAATTCCAATAGTGTATGTCTTGGAAATCTTAGTTCCTCCAGCAGTTCTTTTTCATAAAGAACTTCCAGTGTGTTTGAACAGTCTTTGAAAACCCTTCCTCTCCTTATTGCCCATTCATAAAACCAAAGATTAAACTTTGTCAAAATCAACTATAACAGGCCACTTTTGTCAAATTAGTGCAGCTGACAGTTAATTAGTTTCCATGGCAACATAGAATATGAAGAAAAGTTAGCCAAGGGGTAATCAGTCTTACTTTTTGATCTTAAATTAGACAAATCTAAAATCTTACTTAAAAAGTATAGACCAGTCTTAAAGAAAAAATATTAGATGGCTAACTTGTATGAATAGTCTAAAACAGTTTTATGCAACTGCTAAAAATCAACTTGTGAAGGACGTGAATGAATGTTCCCATGGGAACACCAATCACTTCACAGAATGAATGAATGAATGAACGTTACATTTATATAGCACTTTTCTGACACTACACTCAAATCGCTTTACACAGTGAACAGGGGAGTCTCCTCAATCACCACTAGTATGCAGTATCCACCTGGATGATGCGACGGCAGCCAAAGTGCACCAGCGCTCTTACCACACACCAGATATTGGCGATGAGGAGATTGTAGATTTATTGAGCCAATTAATGGATGGGGATTATTAGGAAGCCAAGGGCCAATTGGTGAATTTGGACAGGACACTGGGGTTACACCCCTACTATTTTCGTGAAGTGTCTTGGGATTTTTAATGACCACAGAGAGACCTCGGTTTAATATTTCATCCGAAGGACGGTTCCTTTTTACAGTATAGTGTCCCCGTCACTATGCTGGAGCATTAGGACCCACACAGACTGCAGTGTGAGCACCCCCTGCTGGCCTCCCTAATACCTCTTCCAGCAGCAACCTTAGTTTTCCCAGATGGTCTCCCATCCAGGCTCAATTCTGCTTAGCTTCAGTGGGCAACCAGTCTTGAACTACTATATGGCTGCTTAAATGTAAACACATGAAGGAAAACAATCACACACAGACACACAGAAGAAAACATTACAGATCCACAAGAACCATGACAATTCTGTAGATACTTTAACCCAATTTTAGTTTTTTGTATGCTTTTGTACTTTTTAAGAAATTTGGTATTAAGCTTTTTTTTAAACCCATTGACATATATTGTTAGAATGTTAAAGGGATAGTTCATCCAAAAATGAAAATTCTCTCATCATTACTTACCCTCATGCCATCCCAGATATACATGACTTTCTTCCTTCTGCAGAACACAAACAATTATTTTTAGAAGAATATCTCAGCTCTGTTGGTCCTTACAATACAAGTAAATGGTGATCAGACCTTTGATGTTCCAAAAATCACGTGAAGGCCACTTAAAAGTAATCCATAAGACTCCACTAGTTAAATCCATATCTTCATAAATGATATGATAAGTATATGTGAGAAACAGATCAATATAATGCCCCTTTTCACTATAAATCTCTACTTTCACTTTTACATTTTGAAAATGAAAGTGGAGATTTATGGTAAAAAAAAATTATGTAAATATTTTTTTTTTCTGCAGATGGAAGAAATTCATACATATATGGGATGGCATGAGCTTGAGTAAATTTCATGTTCATTTTTGGGAGCACTATCAAGTTTAAAATTTAACCAACAATGAATGTCATCGTAATATTTACAATCTCAATTCAGAATGGTATTCTTTCTCAAATCTATTTGAATACTATGATATTTTGATGATGATATTTTTTTAAGTTTAAAATTGGGATAACCTGGATACATTTTTATCCTCTTAGCAACAGGAAAAAAATAAAAAAAACAATAACAGCCTTTTAAAGGGGTATCGCCATTTGAATTCCCAATAGTCCCAAATTCTCCTCTCTGTTAAATATCAATAACCAAATGGCTGGCTTGTCTTTGATTATGCTTTGGTGGTCTAGAATCTTTCATAATACATGTGTCTCTGTGGCTCTGATCAGAAGCGCTAGGGTGGTGTGGTCTCCAGTTGATATTAATATTTGATATTTCTCTTGATGAAAGGCCTAACTATTTAAATTATACAGAAGACAAGTACCCTCAGAGCATGCCCAGAAATCATAGCTTGTTACATTTATTATTTACCTGTCATTTAACTCCAAAATGTACTTACACAGGGACTGACTTTTGACCTCCCTGTCCTTGTGATGTGGAAGAGCCTGGTCAGCTATAGTGTAACTTGTAACATAATAAAATCCAATGAAAAGATGTCAGCACAAAATTTTCTGTTGTAAATGCTGGTCCCTAGCATGGGATGCTGGTGTCCTCACCAGAATTTCTTTCTAGCTTTTTACACAAGACTTCCTGGGTCATCTAGTTTTATCAGAAAAATAATGTTCCCCTTCTGTCACTCACTCGACGTTGTGTCGAATGAAGTGACACAAGGGGTCTTCCTTGGACGCCGAATCGTACCTCTGAACCTGAGAAAAGGCCAATGTCAAGCAGTCAAATTTTGACTAGCAAATGCCAGTCAAAATTTTTCTTCGGAGCCGAATGGTTGGGCAGCAAGCAGCTGAGTTTCACTCCTGTTCCACTCACCTCTACCAGCGAGAAGCATTGCTGTTGGATCCGCATGGCACATTTCCAGCTGGCGTCTCTCTCTCTCTGTGCACGCTGTGCAGTTCACGCCCCTGGGCGCTTCGACAGTGCTTTCTTTCTGTATTATTCTAAAAGAGTTATATTTTCTATAAAAGAGTCTGAGTTTTCCACTCACAAAAAGAGCAATACACAGTGGCATTTTCAAGTCTTTTTCAAGATGCCTTTCTGCCCCTGTGTTGTTCCTGGATGCGGTCGATTTGTCTCCAAGAACGACGACCATGGTAACGTTGCGGTCATGGCTCTCCTTCCTGAAGGTGAATGCCACTTCAGCCGCCCTCTGCGTTGCTCCTTCTTCCCACGGGACTGAGGATGACCCGGCTGGCGATGAAGGCGATGACGGGCTCGGTTTTGCCGGGCAAATCCCCACGCCCCCCCCCCCCTCCCCCTCCCGGTGCCATTCTTCCCGGAAGTGCATGATGAGCTGACGCGGTCGTGGAGGGCACCTTTCACTGCCCATTATCGACCCACTCGCTCGTCCACTCTCACTACCCTGGATGGTGGAGCGGACCACGGGTACACGGAAGTCCCCCAGGTGGATAGGGCGGTTGCGATCCATCTGTGCACAGAGAACGCTGCCACCGGGCGGGACCGATACTCCCCTCTAGAGCCTGTATGACGACGTTATCACTGACCTTCAAAGCCTACAGCGCCGCCAGAGAGGCCACCTCCGCCCAGCATGCCATGGCTCTCCTGCAGGTCCATCAAGCCAAGGCACTTAAAGATCTGCACCTGGGTATTCCTGATCCCGATGTGCTGCTGGGACCGACCTTGCTCTCAGAGCCACGAAGGTCACCGCGCAGGCACTCGGGCGGGCGATGGCCACCCTCGTGGTCCAGGAGTGCCACCTTTGGCTAAACATGGTCGAGATGCACAACGAGATGCACACGGCTAAGTTTCTCAAAGTTTCTCCCATCACCCAGCTTGGCCTCTTCGGTGACACCGTCAACGACTTCACCCAGCAGTTCTCGGCAGTGAAGAAGCAGACAGAGGCAATTTCACATATCATGCCATGGCACCGCCCAACCAGCGCCAACCAGCATCCCCCTGCGACCAAACAATGACAGGCAGCTCTGCAACCTGGGCCCAGCTCTCAGCCCCAGCGTCAAGCACCTCGCAGGCAGCGTACGCCCCCCATCTCCAGGACCCCTTCCCAGACCAGAAAAGCTCAGAAGCGCTCCTGAGACGGGCAACCCAGGCAGTCGGATGTTCTCTCCAGAGATGGTACCAAGACCACTTCATCCCTCGGTGGAGGGCCGGGAGGAGAATCCTTGTTTTCCTTATTTTCATTCGCCCACATGTTCAATAAAAGAGCGATTTCCCCACTCCCTGTGTCATTCAGCCGATGTGCGCCATTCTCACGGCACCCCGGCCCTAGAACTCTAAAGTCCCGGTTCCCCGGATGCAGCTCCCTTGCCTCCGGCCCCGCGACTGCTTAGCCCCGGCAGGCCAGCGCTGACAAGTTCTGAAGATGCCTCCTTAGGACCTCTTCCTCAGTCTCTAACCCGCCCAAGGTAAGTGCTTTGAGTATTTTCTCAGCACCCAAGCCTCAGGACACTCTTTTGCCTCCCGACGCATTATTACCTGCTCCCCCCCGCCGCGAAGCCCCACCCGGTACGTAAAAACAATCGTGCCCCTTGCACAGAGTTTTGATGCATGGCTCTCACTTTCAAATCCGTCGTGCTGGTTGGCCAGGACCATCCGACTCAGCTATGTGATTCAGTTTGCCCGGCTGCCGCCTCGTTTCAGCGGTATTCGCTCTACTCTTGTGCGCGGCCAACAAGCCAGTGCCTTATGAGCAGAGATCTCCATTCTGCTCCTCAAAGATGCGGTAGAGCCCGTCCCTCCAGCCTAGATGAAGAAGGGTTTCTACAACCCTTGCTTCATCACACCCAAGAAAAGCGCCGATTGCGACCAATCTTGGACCTGCGAGTTCTCAACCGGGCTTTGTACAGACTCCTGTTCAAAATGCTCACACAGAAACAGATTCTCAACTGCGTTCGACAGCTAGATTGGTTCACCTACCCTTCTTGCGGTTCGCGTTCGACGGCCAGGTGTATCAGTACAAGGTCCTCCCCTTCGGCCTGTCCCTGTCCCCTCGCGTCTTCACGAAGGTCGCAGAGGCCGCTATGGGAAGTGGGCATCCGCATACTCAAATACCTCAACGACTGGCTCATCCTGGCCCTCTCTCAAGAGTTACTATGCACCCACAGGGACCAGGTACCTCACCTCAGCCGTGTAGGGCTTCAGGTAAACTGGGAAAAGAGCAAGCTCGACCCGGTTCAGAGCATCTCTTTTCTCGGCATGGAGTTAGACTCAGCCTCAATGGCAGCGCGCCTCACCAACGAGCGCACTCAGTCAGGTGCCTCAGTCGCTTCGAGCCTGGCACAGCGGTTCCTCTAAAACAATTCCAGAGGCTCCTGGGGCATATAGCATCCTCAGCCGCTCAGGTTGATGCATATGAGACCGCTACAGCACTGGCTACAGACTCGAGTCCCGAGATGGGCATGGCGCCACGGCTCACACCGTGTGACGATCACCCCTTCCTGCCATCAGACTTTCAACCCTTGGACAGACCTCTGCTTTCTGCAGACCAGTGTCCCCCTGCAGCAGATGTCCAGACGTGTCGTGGTAACCACAGACGCCTCTCGACAGGCGCTGCCGCTGGCCCCTGGAAAGGACCCCGGTAGCGTTGGCACATTAATTGCCTAGAGTTGATTGCTGTAATTCTTGCTCTATGTAAGTTTCTCCCACTAATCCGAGGCAAGTACGTCTTGATCCTCTCAGACAGCACCACGACGGTAGCGTACATAAAAACTCAAGTCACTGCTCGCCACTCACATCCCTGGCAACCGCGGCGGACACGCTGTTGCAACAGGTTTCACCCAGCGGAGAGTGGAGGCTCCATCCCCAGGTGGTCCAGCTCATATGGGACCGATTTGGCAAGGCACAGATAGATCTCTTTGCCTCCCAAGACAACTCCCACTGCCCGCTCTGGTACTCCCTTACAGGAGCCCCTCTCAGGACAGACGCTCTGGCACACAGCTGGCCCCGGGGGCTGCGCAAGTACGCATTTCCCCCAGTGAGCCTTCTTGCATCGGTGCTGTGCAAGATCAGGGAGGATGACGAACAGGTCATCCCGGTGGCCCCCTACTGGCCACCCGCACCTGGTTCTCAGATCTCACGCTCCTCGCGACAGCTCCTTCCTGGAAAATTATTTATCAGGGATGGGGCACCCTCTGGCATCCGCACATAGACCTCTGGAACCTCCACGTCTGGCCCCTGGACGGGATTCAGAAGATCTCATGTATCTACCACTGGCTGTCGTAGACACGATCAACCAAGCCAGCGCTCCCTCCACCAGGAAACTCTACTCCCTAAAGTGGTGCTTGTTCGCAAATTGGTGTTCTTCCCGAGCCGAATACCCGCAGAGATGCGCAGTTCGGTCAGTGCTTCCATTCCTGCAGGAGAGGCTGGAGGGGAGGCTTTCCCCCTCCACCTTGAATGTGTATGTAGCTGCTATCGCAGCCCACCATGTCACAGTAGATGGCAAGTCCCTTGATAAGCATGACTTGATTTTCAGGTTCCTGAAAGGCGCCAGACTGAATCCTCCCCGGCCTAGCTTGTTCCCCTCTTGGGATCTATCAGCGGTCCTCTCGGGTCTTCAGAGACCCCCCTTCGAGCCGCTTGATTCAGTCGAGCTCAAGGCCCTCTCCCTGAAGATGGCCCTCCTGATTAAAGCCTGAAGCCATTTATTTGAGAATAATGGCTGGCTGATGAAGTTATTGGCTGGCTAGCCGGCTCAGCCAAAACCTAAATGGCTGCTGCAGCCGCCAAACTTTTCATAGCTGCAAATGGCTGAAGCTGCCACTTCATGTCTACAGATGTCTATGTTATACTGATTTACTAGATCTCAATATTTCCAAGCAATGCATGGCTTACACTATATTTCTACAAAATGCAATACTGTGATGAGAGGGTGACGGCAGAAATCGCGGAGAAGTATGTTGATTAAGAACGCAAACTTTTGTTGAATTTATGAGAAATCTACAGACGCAAACAGACGAAGTGTAGTAAAATAAAGACCTAAATGTGTATTTCTGACTTTTTTTCACCACAAGTCTGAAAGAAGACATGTTATTGAAGACAAATATCCAAAAATCTCAAAATTGACCAGTAAAAAAAAAACGATGTTTTTGCCTGCTGTGTCTCACCTTAATATAAACACACACTGTTATCAGTATTATTTTGGACAAAGTTTTGCACATTTCACTTCACTTTCACTGAAGCATGCGTCGTGAATTAGCAATGTGGAAACGGTGGTTTGTTACTGCAGTAATATCACGTTCAGTGCTATAAATCTCTCCGTTCCAGAATATTTGGTTCATAACATCAATCTTTGATTCAGGTGTTTGTGCAACCGTGCCCTGAAGATGAAATTCTAAATGGCGCAAATGGCGGCGCCTGGCAGCGGCTTCAGGGTCTACTCCTGATCTGCAAGCGTTCTCTGTCAGCGACACCTGCCTGGAGTTCGGTACGGCGCTTTCTCATGTTATCCTGGGACCCCGACCGGGCTACGTGCCCAAGGTTCCAACGACCACTTTCAGGGACCAGGTCGTGAACCTGCAAGCGCTTTCCTGGGAGGAGGCAAACCCAGCCCTTTCGTTGCTGTGTCCGGTGCATGCTTTGCGAACCTATTTGGACCTCATGCAGAGCTTTAGATGTTCTGAGCAGCTCTTTGTCTGCTTTGGCGGATGGCGGAAAGGGAACATCATCTCCAAACAGAGGTTAGCCCACTGGGTCGTTGATGCTATTGCCTTAGCCTATCACACCCAGGCCATGCCCACCCCCTTGCGGGTTCGAGCACACTCTACTAGAAGTGTGGCATCCTCGTGGGCACTGAGCCATGGCTCCTCCCTAGCAGACATCTGCACAGCAGCAGGCTGGGCAACACCCAATACCTTTGCCAGGTTTTACAATCTGAGGGTTGAGTCGGTCTCGACCCATGTTTTGTCAGGTCCGAGCTGGTAGAACTCGTAACGCGGCACAACCGACCGGGTGTTCCGCTTGCATCTTGCGCCCTTCACCATGTTGATCCAGTGTGCCTTCTGTCCCAGGTCAGCCACCAAGCGTCAGTGTTCAGTGAGGAACTCTGTAGTTGCCCATGCCATCTGCTGCAGGGCTCCCTGTTCCTCTATTCTATTCACAAAATTAATGTTTGGGGAATCTAAAAACGATATTTTCTATTAACACACTAAAGCAGAAAAAAAAATAACATTGTAAAGACAAATGTTTTTGTGAAAAATCTTATGTGTCTAAGACTTTTGCACAGTACTGTATGTTCTTTAAAGCTAATATATATATACACTACCGGTCAAACGTTTTGAAAAACTTGACTGAAATGTTTCTCATGATCTTAAAAATCTTTTGATGTGAAGGCGTATGCTTAAATGTTTGAAATTATTTTTGTAGACAAAAATATAATTCTCCCACCATATTAATTTATTTCATTATAAAACTAAAATTTTAATGATAATAAAATAAAAAACTTAAAAAAAGATTTTTGAAACTGATGACTTGGACCAAATAATAAAGAAAAGCAGCCAATAAGTGTCCAACATAGATAGGAACTCCTTCAATGCTGTTTAAAAGCATCCCAGGATGATACCTCAAGATGTTGGTTTAGAAAATGTCAAGAGTACATGTCTGCAAATTCTAGGCAGTGACAACTTTGAAGATGCTAAAATATAACAGTTTGAATTTATTTGGGAGTTTGTTTAGTCACAACATAATTCATATAGATCCATTTATGTTATTCCATACTTTTGATATATATATATATATATATATATATATATAACAGTAATAAACTGATATTTGAGGGTAGTGGCCTTAGCCTCATGTTAGGGGACTGTCTAGATTATATTATTTTATTTGAATGTTACAATATTTGTAAAACTGGTTTAATTCAGCTAATTATTTGCTCTAACTAACACTCTAAATGTATGACAAAGCAAACACGTACACACACACACACACACAACTGTGATTTTATAAGCTGAAGGTTTTCTTTCCACTATCCAGTTGTTATCGATACAGTTATTTACGGAAGCCCTGACACCGCAATTTGGAAAACAATTGCACCTGGTGGACAAGGTTGGTGCCGCACTCCTTTTTTGAAGAGAAAGAAAAAAAAACATTTTTGAAGAGAGAAAAAAGCATTTATTTTTTAAGAGAAAAACAATGTTTTTTTTTGTAAGTGGAAAAAAAAGGAACTGAGACACCATTTTTGTTTTTTTTACCATTTTTGTTTTCCACATTGCGGTTCAGGGCTTCCGTAGTTATTCATCCACTATGTTAAATTAATATGCCACAAGTAACGTTTCATAAATAAATTAAGTCTCACTGTGGAATATGTTAAGTGAGCCTAAAGTTTTGACATAAAGCAGAGGACAACTTTGCTGATGAGGCATGTTTGATGTTTTTTGCTAATTTGTAACATGCGTTCTGCGTTTTGATTTAAGTGCTCTCTCTCCTAGAGGGGTTCTGTCAGTAAACACATTCATAAATTGCCAGCATCATTAATATAATAGTTTCTCTCCACTGCAAATTTGCATCCATATTTTCTCACAGCCATCTCTGCTTTGAACAATTCAGCAATTTTTACAGTTCAGAGTCCCGGGCCGATGTAGGATGTTCAGAATGTTAAATATTTGAATATTTAGGTTGTTACCTGTTGTCTTTCTCATTCTTCTGTTCTAGCTCCTACCCTACTTCAGCTACCATGAGAACTTGGCAGTGCGATACTGCAGATATTGTTGTCTTTTGTATGACAAATTGCTTGCTATGTTCCTCATTTGTAAGTCGCATTGAATAAATCTTTTGATAAATGACAATATAAATATACCTAATTGTGCTCTAAATTCTGGTGAACTTTCCCATACATTAAGCATATTAGCCATATTTAATTAACAGTTTCTGAAAACAAGGAAAAAAATAAATTATATATATAATGTGTTTGACCAGTTATTTAAAAAAGTGACACAAATCAAGCCAATGATATTTGATATATAGTGTATATAGTTTTATCTTTAAGTATATATTTATATACTTATGCTACATAGAAGTATTTTCTCAGGCACTTATTTAGTCTAAATATAATTACATCATTTCAGTAGTACACCCAAATGACAATAGCATATCATACTGTCCAAGTGTTGTACTTGCTATAGTTTACTTCAATGTTGTTTTTTTTTATCAAATGGCAATGTCAAATGTAAATCAGGACAATCACTGAAACAACAGCATCACCACGAGTAAGAAATAGCATGTATATTATGTACAGCATATGTACATGCATATGGGATACAGATAATTCACCATTGTTGCAAAGAAAATCAATGTGATATAGTATATATTTGTATGAATAAAGTACTAATTTATCTTGTAATCAACAAAAAAATAGATATCCTGTGATAGTAAACATATATTGATATGAAATGATCATAAAAATGATCATTATTTTCTGAAAGTGCAAAAACAAACGAAAACCCCCCCTCCAAAAACGACACTATTACATACCTAGGGTCTCTAATGACCCTATACAGTTTTAGTATTTTAATTAGTTGTTTATTTTCTTTCTTTCTTTATTTTTGCAACTGCAGAATTACATTTTTTTTACACTGCATATAAGAGATAGGTTGAGGAAAATTAAATACGAGTGGGCAGTGGCACAACTCCAAAAAATGGATGAGGTACAGGGGGTTAAATTAGGTCCCAGGGGGCTGATGTATAAATGTTGCGTACGCACAAAATTGGCAATGAAATGTGCGTAAGCAATTTTCCATGAACATATAATGATTAATAAGACAATTAACTTGCTGTAAATATGTGCGACACTCTAGAATGTGCGTATGCACTCTTCTACTGGTGTGTGTGAATTGGCGACTCCAGCTGGACATATAATTAACCAAACAGACTGATTATAAACTGTGATTTTCATTTAATTCACATTTAAAATGAAAAAAAAAACAATGTAGTTGAGCACTTGAAACAGAAGTAATCGTTAAACCAATAGCAGGCTGTATTTTCTGTATGTAACTAATTAAAAAGGCATTTCAATATAAGCTGTAAAAGGGAAATATTTTTTTGGGATGTGCTGTGTTTGGAGAACTTTCCCGTGTCATCATAGATCGCCATTTACCAAGGGAAATTCAAGATATATTTTTAAAACAAGTTCATATCTTAATAATGTTGCTCCATGGTACAGCATCTAACCTTTGGGCACATGTGACATTTACAGTCTTAGCTCTTATAATACAGTTTCTCGTACCATTAAATGCAGTAATCACGTGTCTGGATTGTGAAATGCATACAGTAATTGTATGCAGATGAGGATATGCATAGTAAAAACAGGCGTTGTACACTCCATATATGGTCGTTTTGTGGAGGAGATGGGATGGGAAATGAATCACCTGCATGTAAGCACAATCTTCCGCTAGCTTGGATTTATTAAGGGAGCAATGCGCAGGTTCTGGCGTGTGTTCGGTTTTATAAATCAGATTTACATATTTTTAAAATCTGCCTTTTGTGCGTACACACACTTTAAACATGAAATGTATGCAAAGTTTTGTGCATGAGGCCACAGGTCTCTAAAGACCCAAAGTATGTGTTTAAGGGTTTAAAAGCACCAGTTGCTAACAACATATTAGGACTAGAACTGTTGTTCCACATAATTGCACAACATTCATCAAGCACATAAACTGACATATGGGAAACTGTGGCTTAAGACTACAAATTGAACAGCTCTATATTGCTGTCAGATAGTTCAGCCAGGTAAAGTGAAGACTGTAAATGGTGCACTGTCCTTTTAAGATGTAAAGTTATTACTCTATTCATGCATAAAACATCAGAAAAGAGTGATAGTCCATTTATGTGAGTGACATGAAATTATGAAACGCACAGAAGGAGTGAAAGGATGAAGAGAAGGGGAGGAGGATAAAACTGCAAAGTGCTGCTGTCTGAATGTTTAAGAGCAGAAAGGTGCCATTGGTTAAAGTCTGACACTTCAAAGCAGTGAGAACACTGTTTGGATGTGAAAAAATTCTAAAAGCAAACAGCTGTCTGTCTGCCTCTTTGCTACATACATTTCTCATGACCCTGTGTATATTTTAACTAATGCACCATTATCGCTAAAGAGCTTGTTGGTGCATCTAAAAATCCTTTTTTTTTCTTTTTCTTTTTTTTTGACAAGCATGTGATTTGCAACATTACATTTGTGGAAGATTTAATAAAATTTTGGAATGAAAACAAAGTGGCAAACACAATTTTCAGTTATCGAGATGGAGCATTTATACACACAGCTGCAAGTCGCAAGCGTCCTTGCATGCAGTTCAGTACCATTGCTTATGCGTATATTATTTAACATTAAAACTAGTTGTCATGATTAACGTGTTAACGCATGCAATTAATCGCTATTAACGCATATACTTTTAATACAGCATAGACCAGCATAAATACTTGTTGGGAGGGCAGAACCTTTGTAATGTGTATGGACAGCACTTCCCTGTCAGTGATGAAATGATAGAGAATGGACCTCTTAGCGCTATTTGTTGTGCAAAACAAGCCCAGATGGATCTTGTGATAAAAATCAGGTATTTTCAGCCTATGTAAGGCACATTTTAATTACCACAGAAGCACGCCACATCTTAACTATCACCAAAATGCAGAATGAGACATTTTTGTCTGCAAGCTCGTTTCCCGTTGAGTTCAAAGCAACAACTGACGCAAGCATTTACGCTCTGCTAATCATGAACGCAGCTTAAAAATTGCTGTAGAAACGTGGATAGCCACACTCTACTGGCAGATTAATATTGTGGAGGATGAGAGTTTAAAAGATTTAATCCCTACTTAAATGAATATACAACCTATGAGGATGTTAGTTCTTTCAATTAGGCCTGGTAGCCCACCGCTAGCATCGCCCACGCCAGCCTCTATGTCTCGGGGTATAAGCCATTTCAAAAGCAGGTGCCAGTGGTGTTGTGGAAATGGACTACACAATCAACTGGCACCTTGCATTGAGATCTGACTCCATTCTGGTATCACTCACTTTCACAATCCAATCAATCCTGATGGGAAACAAAATTAAGGCCCACACTAAATATTTTTTTCACATTACAGAAGTAAAATTAGATTCAAATGGCATTATGTTGACTTTACATCTCTCCAATCTACACACACACACACCATTCACACAGAGTTTCTAGAGGACTCTCTCCTTGTGCAGTTTCAGAATAAATGGATTTAAATGTGTAAGAATCTGTGGTTAGACAGTAGCTAAACTCTGATTTAAAATAGTAAAAAGTAGCTGAGTAGTAGTTTTCATCTATACTGTCAATAATGTTGCTGACAGCCACTAATTAATTACAAACAATCTACTCATCTTTTTTTGGCTGAACAAAAACTGTGTCCCCAAATCTCACTCTTTTCTCTACTCTTTATTTCTTTCTTTCACACTTTCTCTCTTCCCTCTGATATGCACAGACTGTTCTAAATAGATCAGTCTGCTAGTCAAGCTGTGCTAAGCTAAAGATCAACATGGTTCAGTGAGAGACATATACACAGAGAATAGTGGACAGAGGATCACACATATCCCGCCAGGAAATGCCAGCCTGATAAAGACATATGACAATCATTAAAGACAGAATGGAAGAGAGGCCTTCCATCAGGTCACAGAATCAATCTGTTGTTAGTGAATACCACAGACAAACCTTTTAGACTTCACATTTTAAATGGATAGTTGATATTAGGCAAAAGATTAGGGAGAGAAAAAAAAGCTTTAGTCATCATTCACTTTCATTGCATTTTTTTTTGTTCCATACCCTGATAGTGAATGAGCATTCTGCCTAACAACTTCCTTTGTGTTCCACAAAATAATTATAGTCATACAGATTTGAAACTACTTTACTTTTGAAGAAAACATGTGAGTCTTGAGGTGAAATGATTCACCGAATTCTAGCATGTAAGTTCAAATTGTTTTCAGCACAACTTTTTCACAACAGAGGCACAGGTAGGATCTTGGCATAATTCATTTTGCAAGTGCTGTCATATGAAAGTTTTACTACAGTGAAAAAAAGGATGATAAATCCATTATATAAGTATGTGACTCAACAATATTATTATATTATAGTTTTTTTCTGGATTTCTGTATAAATCTGTCCTCAAACCTAGATAAATGATGTGAAGTTAAAATAAGAAAACATTTTTATTTCTGCTGACTTCAAACCTTATAGATTCTCACTATCTGCATTTCATCAAGGTAACGTCTTTTCATATCTTGTTAAACTTTCAAAATGTAGAGCTTTCTGTTTCTCTCCTCTTTTCCTTTTCTTTCTGAGGTCCTGATAATCATTGCAATTACAGCTGAGTTAATTAAGGTCTTCAGCTCGGTCTCCTGTTCATGCCTAACAATATGCAGTGAGCAACGAGAGGACATCAAACACCACGGTCAAACAAGAACCATTCACCTCCAGGCCAGGACTTCAAAACAAGCTGGAATCTCTTACATTTTTGCTTAAGTGTAAAAAAGTTTTATAATGACAATAATATATGCAAGTTCTCCTCATTTATGTTCTCGCAAATCAAGGTTTAAGTGTTTACAAAACTAGAAGTCCAATACAAGCAATGTACATTATTACCACCAAACCAAACTAATGTGCATGGAAAAAATTCCTATATCCTAAATTGAAAGATTAGAAAATACAATCAATATCTTAGAGACAGAATATGTATATGTTATTGGCACAGTACAGTATTTTAATACAGAAAATGTGCAAAACATAGCTATAGCTTTACACATGATGTATTTTGATTTTTTATTGGTCTATAACTATTCTGCAGTACAAAAGAGATGCCAAAGTAGTCTTGAATTTCCTGTAATTTGGAATGGATTGCTTTGTATTATATCTTAATAAACGTCCTATTACAAATTAATTGCATACATTGTTAGTATTGACCCCTTTTAGCTGACTGCTTCATCTTGGGCACTGTGTACTCAGTTATGCAGTGTTCTTGCAGTGTCTGTGATTTCATTTGACAGAAATATCCAGGTAGGAGCTTACAACTACACCATTTTTCCTGTGAAACAATTCAGCGTTGTGTACGTACCTGTCAGGATTTTCATGTTAAGTGTTGAATAAGTTCTGCTCTCATACACTGATAAATTTCCTCCTCTCCCTGTCTCTCTCTCTCTCTCTCTCTCTCTCTCTCTCTCTCATTCTTTCTCTATCTTTCCTAAAAAGCAGGTCAGACAAAAAGAACAAAAGGACTCACGCTGCCTTGCCAAACATACAAATTTAGCACCACATTGTGCTCACACATACTGTATGTAAATATTTTTCATATCTCACACTCCTAAATGTGATGAAATTGCTTGTGAACAATTAATATAAATACAGTGGCAAGAAAAAATATGTGAAACCTTTGGAATTACCTTCATTTATGTTTAAATTTGTCTTAAAATCTGGTTTGATCTTCACAATAATGAACAAACAAAATCTGTTTGAATTAATAACACTGTATTGTTCTTGTACATACTGAATACATTATTCAAGCATTCACAATGTTTGCTGGAAAAAGTATGTGAACCTCTAGGCTAATGATGTCAAAAAAAGCTAATTGGAGTCAGGAGTTGGCAAACCTGGCATCAAATGAATGACACAAGATTGGAGGTGTGGGTTAGAGCTACTTATGATTGCTACTCACAAGAAGGAATCATTTTAACTGCTTAACATCTCTGTTCATGAGTCTACTATATGGAAAATATTAAACAGGCATGGTGTCCATAGCAGGACACCACGAAGGAAGCCGCTGCTTTCCAACAAAAACATTTATTTGCATCTGAAGTTTGCCAAAGACCACCTTGTCACTCCATAATGCTAATGTGAAAATATTTTGTTAACTGATGAAACTAAGAATGAATTGTTTCACACAGCACTATGTATGGTGTACAAAGACAACCACATACCAATATGAAAACATCATCCCAATGGTGAAGTATGGTGGAGGGAGCATCATCATTTACACTTGCCATCATCAATGGACAAATTAATTTTATCAAAATATCTGAGACAGATCTAATTTGAAGGAGGAAGTTTCCTTCAGAACAACATAAATGCACACACACTCTACTGCGTGTCTCTCTCTCTGTCCCCTCTGGCAGTCTGGACACCCTTTTATCCCTCTCCAGCTCTCACTGTAACACAGAACAGCATTTCTAGAGAGGTAATCCGCCACAGCCATCTGCACCCTGGTGTAGCGAATCAGCTCTACATTCTTCCACCATTAGGTAGCGAATCAGCTCTATGAAATATTAATAATCAATCATAACTTGTTATAATCGATTATGAATATTTGGATCAGTTAATCGGGTTAACTTGATGTAGCTACATTAACATTACAACCAAATACTCGGTTCATCCCGTGAACACTCAATTTTGGTTATTAATTAATTAATTAATAGAAATGTACATTTCGGGGCAAGGAAATGTCTTTCTTACTAAGTATTAAGAGCAAGTAGTCAAAATCTATGATTAGTGACTTTAGATATGAGCTTGAGACACAGACAACTTTACATGTGACATGAACAAGACTTTATTAACTAGACTAAACATTTAAACTACTCTAACATACATATACATACATTCATACAGTTTACCAAGGGAAAGAGGGCTGAAGCAGAATACAGGAAGGCAAGAATTTATATCATTGTTTGAAGTTCAGCAGATCAACAGCCTGAGCAAACCATCATATTAGTTCTGACACGCCCTTTTTAGAAAGGGGTGAGGATACTTAATGTATCAAATAATGAGACTAAGTTTGATACTTGCATGTCCCATTTGAATTAAACTGTCCTGATGCAATTTGTTGAGGCTCCAGTTGATCTTTGATGATGTTGTCTTGATGAGAGAGAACCAGTGAGAGTCAGAGGATCTTGGTGAATGGAAAGACAAGGCCGTAGCCTGGCACACGCTTGGGAGTCCTTGGGGGCCTTCTAGTTCAGCATCATCTTCATTAGGACTTCTCCGGAAGGCCCAAGAGAGTAAGAGAGCACAAGGCTCAGAGAACCAGAAAGCAAGAGATAAGCGACAAGAGAGAGCTAAGAGAGAGCTGGCGCAGCAATTTTATACCCTTAGAAACATGTCCCACCTCTCATTGGCTCGACCAATAAGAAGGGTTTGAGTTCTAGGCGGGAATTTGGTTTATTGCTCTTTGTTGTAAAATTGCCCATTGCATGTGCAAGAAAGAAAATAGGAAATATACTTGTAATACTAATATGTTGTTGTTATCGACATATCATGTACACATTCATTTCAATCTTCAAAATACCAAGTTATAGAGACCAAATATGCCACACATATGATTTTGGTTAACCATAGTATGCAAAGTCTGAAACATTAACCCATTAGTTTGCAAGAAAACATAGATCAAGCACATTTAAGGGAAAATGTGAGATGGCACATTAGATACATGTCAATATTTATCACATGGATATATAGAATATATATATAGGATTAACAGGGTTCATTTCTCTTTCTCAGTAAGAGAATGAAGTGAGGGTCAACACTTCTCTGAACATTCCTTTGGAGGTCGTAAAATTCTCCTTCCATTGGGACAGGAGAATGATTCCTTTAATCAAGGCTCATTTGCATGTTTATGACAGTAAGAGATTTTGGGCTGAATGACTCAAAAGATAGTAAAACATCGCGTAATATCATTCTACAGAGATCTTATATTCGAATTCAGCTCGGACAAATCGTAAGGTTTAATTTGATACCAAGAAAGGTATATTTGGTACCTTTAAAAGTGGGTTTAACATTCTTACACTCAGGCTATTAAATATAAAGCCTCTTATTAAATATAATGAGTTCTCCTTCACTACTAAACAATTCTACTAATTTTGATCTACACCAAAATACATAGCACACAGGGATTACAACATATTTCATTAAAACTAAGCCCTTTTAGGCTTTATAAGAAAGACACACATTTTTACGTTCAAAAGTTTCCCCCTTCCAGTCCACACGATAAGCACGTGGTGAGCATGCGGTTGTCACATGCGGTTCTCTGTCAATGGTTCATTGTCTCTTTGTCAATACATTTATTGTGCTTGTGGAGACTAGTTGGCGCTATTTCAGTAATTAGGGGAGTTTCAACAGTAAGTTCTTGTTTGTTCGGAACCTGCCGAGTTAATGATTCCTTCATTGATTCCCCCAGTCGCTACACTGGGCATATGGACCACCTCGAACTTAAAAGGCTGGAGGCTATATACCAAAGGGTGATCCACGTGTTGGTATCTTTCATGCGATGGAGCCACTGTAGCGGGTCGTGGTCTGAACAGAGGGTGAAAGACCACCCCAAAAGATAGTACCGGAGGGTGAGGACTGCTCACTTGATGGCCAAACACTTTCGTGATGTACCTAGTCTCCCTCAGTGAGAGTTTGCAACTAATGTACAGGATGGGGAGCTCCTCCCCTACAACATCTGGGACAGTACAACTGCCAACCCCCTGTCCGATGCATCCGTCTGCAGAATAAAAGGCAGAGACAAGTCAGGAGAGTGCGATAACGGCCTACCAAAAAGTATAGCTTTCCCCCGTGTGAACACCTGCTGACACAGCTCCGTACTCTGGACGTGATCAGGTGCCACCTATTTAGTCAGATCGGTCAGCAGGCTGGTGACGGTAGAATAATTAGGCACAAACCTGCGATAATAGCCAGCCAGCCCCAGGAACTGTCTCACCTTCTTTTTGGTCTTAGGTCTCAGGTAGGCTGCAATCACTGCGGTTTTAACTATCTAGGGCCACATCTGCCCGTGACCCAAGTGGAAGCCCAGATACCGAACATCCACCCGCCCAATTGCGCACTTCTTTGGGTTTTCCGTGAGTCCCGCTCATCTCAACGACCTTAAGCGGCATAAGCAGTGTGTGGCCTGAGGTTTTGGTCCATTGAAACTTAGCCTGGGTCCCGAAACAAACCGAACAGAAGAATCACAAATTGGTGTAATCCGAACAGCGTGGACAATTCTTTATTTTCACGGGACATGGGAGTTAAGGGGATCTGCCAATCTCCCTTCATTAAATCCAGTGCTGAATAAAAAGTGAGCTGCCCCTAAACGATCGAACAGTTCATTAATCCATGCATTTGGGCACGCATGAAATTTAGACTTTTCTATAATCCACACAAAACCATAACAAGCCATCACTCTTCAGAACCAGCTACCGGGCTGGCCCAGTCACTGTGGGATTCTTCTTTTAACCCCATATCTAGCATGGCCTTTAATTTTTCCCGAACCAATTCTTTTTGTTGCCTGGGTAATCGGTAGGGATGAATGCATACCATTACCACTGGGGTCATTTCGATATGGTGCACTATTCTCCGCGCCATCACCGTGCTCCCCACCAAGAGCAAGAACCACATTATAGCGACCATGAGGAGGTTAACCCAATGTGACTCTAGCAACCTTTAGGTTTAGGAAGCCTGATTAGAGTCACTCAGCACACCCTGAATTCCAGGTGTGGTAGTCAGACTCTTTACTTGCTGAGATACCCAGGGCCCCTTGATTGGTGGCTTTTAAGTTCCCCTCCGAGCTCCTCCCTCTCTGGAACTAACCAACAACATCATCACAGGGACTGCCAAGGTTTTAAGAGATTAAGGTGGTAAATCACGTGCTTCAACTCTATCCTTTCTTTTAACCTCATAATCGATTTCTGATGTGACCTCAAAGGGTCCTTTCCACTTCGCGAGTAATTTAGAGCTCAACGTGGGAACCAATACAAGAACTTTATCTCCCGGTATAAATTCATGAATACTTATACATCCAGCTTTGATGTTTATGAGTCTGGAGCCAATTCTCCCGTGTTAATTTCCCCAGTGTGTGGAGTTTTGCTCTCAGGTCAATAACATATTTAAATAAATGTTTGCGGTTTGAAGGTCCCTCCTTCCAATTTTCCCGTAGGACATCGAGCCCGCCTCACGGTCTATAATTCAAATTGGGGAGCAGTCCGTGGAGGCTTTCGGGACCTCTCATACTGCAAGTAAAAGGTTCTTGAGCCATTTGTCCCATTTTCGGCCGTCTTCATGCACGAAATTACGAATCACATTCTTTAGTGTCTGATTAAATCATTTGACCAAGCCATCCATTTGGGGGTGGTAAACGCTGGTCTGAATCGATTTCATCCCCAATAATACAGTCAGCGTTGTGTAGTGCCCTGATCAGTGAGGATTTTTTTTCAGAATCCCCACACGGGAGATTATTCTGAAGAGAGCCTCCACAACACTTTGTGCTGAGATGTTGTACAGAGTCACTGCTTCCGGATATCGCATTGCGTAGTCCACCAGAAACAACATAAAGTGATTCTAGTGTGCCATCCTCTCTAATGGCACTACAAAGTCCATGGCAATCCTTTTGAAGGGGACCTCGATCAATGGAAGGGGGCACGATGGCACTTTTGGTGTGGCCGTGGGATTCACCAGCTGAAATTCACGGCATGCCGCACACCACATGCGAACATCCCCGTGAATGCCCAGCCAATAGAATCAGACCATCAGAGATTTTTGTGTTTTTTCCTGCCCTAAGTGACCTGCCATCGGATTATGATTAGCTGTCTGGAATAGCATGTTCTTTTCGGTAAATGGCAGATGGTCAATTACAGCTTCGGCACTGCGATCCTCTGCCAGCAGCAACCTCCAACAGACATTGCGGAGCTGTTGAGGGAAGGCAAACAGGCGGCCACATTCGCTGTATGGCACCGTACAGAAGTGTTGTTTGGGGTTACGGCCGACCCGTTGCAAGATGGCCTGCTTTAGGTCAGCGTACTCCATGACGTTTGTGACCAGAAGTTGTTGGGTTGTGAGCTGGGCTTTCCCATACAGCAAGGGCAGCAATCGGGCTTCCCACTGGTTGTTGGACCAGCCCCACACTTCAGCCGCTCGATCGAAGAGCTCAATGAAAACCTCTGGATTGTCTTGTGGCCTCATCTTCCAAGCGTGATGTGGGGCTGGGATATGGCAGTGGCCAGGGTCAGGGCTGGAGTACTCCCCTGAGACATTGAGCTCTGCAATGCCTGTCTATCCTCCACCTGGGCTTGGAACAGGACCTAAAAACACTGCTCCTGATCTGCATGTAAATCCAGGAGGGCTTGAAGTTGGGTCTGGTGAATGCTGGAAAGTGTCTTGATGACTTCAGCTAATGGCTGAATTCCACGTAATGAACAGTCCATGTAAATATTTATTTTTCAGCTTAACACAAATCAGTTTTCTTTTCAGCACAACACAAATGCACACACACTCTGCTGTCTCTCTCCTCTCCAGTGTTCTGGACACTGTTTTTATCCCTCACCAGCTCTCACTGTAATACAGAACAGCTGTTAGAGATAATTTCCCACAGGCATCAATCCTTACCTTTCTTCTAGAATTTGGGTGATGCAGCAGGACAATTACCCTAAACACTGAAGTAAATCCACTGTAGAATGGCTTCAAAACAAAGAAAATCCACCTTTTAAAGTGTCAGTGCCCAGACATTAACCCAATAGAGATGCTGTTGAATGACCACAAAAGAGCCATTTACACCAGACATCCTAATAATATGGCTGAGTTGAAGCAGTTCTGTAAGAAAGAATGGTCCAGAATTCCTTCTGAATGATTTGCAGGACTAATCAACAGCTACCGGAAATGCTTGGTTGAGGTTGTTGCTGTCAAAGGATGATTGTCCAGTTATTAAACCAAAGAGTTCACTTAATTTTTCACCAGCACTGTGAATGTTTAATGTTATGTGTTCAATAAAGACATGCAAGATAAGAATTGTTTGTGTGTTGTTATCTTAAGCACACTGTGTTTGTCTATACTTGTAATTTTGATGAAGATGAGATCACATTTTGACCAATTAATGCAGAAAACCAGGTAATTCCAAAGGGTTCACATACTTTTTATTTCCACTGTAAAAACCTACATAACACAGTGTTTCTGTACACACGATTACAGTCATAAAAAAGAGACTGTGCCATTTCTTGGAACAAAGCAAATTTAAGTCTCTGTGCTTGACAGGCCTTGATGTGCATTTCACTTCTGTAACAATGACAACACTGGAAAATCCCAGAACCACACTAAGAGGTTTCACTTACCCAGTGTTTTTAGTGACATAGAAATGAGGGCAAAATCCATAAAATGGGTATGGACAACACATTTGTAATTCACCGCTAAGCTCTCAGATTGTTTGTGGGTGTACAGTATGTTTATTTTGACTCACATGTTAAAAATGTATTGTATAACTGATACATTTTATTTGCTTAAATACTTTCATTTAAATAGAGTTTAAATTATTTTGTTTTAGATCTTTGTCCTTATTTTATGTTTCTGGATAGGTTTGTGGTGTGCAAGCTAAGCTGGAGTTATCTTTGCTACAGTATGTTCTCTTTTTAACACTCTGCCTTGCAGTAAGCAAAAAACAATAAGATCGGCTGGGCAATATTTATGATGCAATCCAGATGGTGAGTTATGTCTGCGATTGTACTTGCCCTGTGATGTAACAATAGGAAAATCAGAAATTAGACATATTAAGGTTAATATATTCTTATCTTTGTAAGATTGAGGAAGGGGGACCAAAAGCCAAGGTTACATTATAAAGGCTGACTGTGCATACTGAGAAGAAAGCTTCACTACATAATTTTTTTAACAAACACTACAGTGTTAGTCTGGGTTTGCAAGAGAGACTTCAAAATAAAAATAGTAGGAATTTAATACTCATTAAAAAGTAGACTTTATGCTTATGTTAATATGTTATTTTTAATTAGCTAACACACATTATTTTATAAACAACTCTTTAAATCCATGGCTGATAGAAAATATGAAGGATAAAGTGAAACCTGGTTTGATGTATAAGAGTGAGGGAGAGAGAGAAATAACTATAGCCTAAAGGTCAGAATGTAATTATATAAGCTTTGATAGACAGAAGCCCAGTGGTCTCCATTTTCACAATAAAATTCTAGCAGAAATGTATCGAGAGCTGATAAACAGATGAGCAGAGGTCTGTTTGTACATTTACTAAGTGCAAACAAATTGTGTCTGGTTATGGCAGCTTTTATACTAAATAAATAATTATCTAAGAGACTAGTTTCCTTGGAAGGCATTTTATTTTCTTTCAGTTAAATATTATTAATTTAACTTTCAGTGCAGAGAAACATTTGAATAATAATCAGGCTGGTAATACTCAAAAAAAAATAAAATAAATAGTTCCACAAAATAAAAGGATATTATTATTAAAAAAAAAAAAAAAAAACATTTGCTTTAATGGATTTAAATTAGTCTTGTTGTACAAAAATAAAAAATGATACAAATGATGTTGTCTTAACTTAAAGGAATAAATTCATTTTGTCACAACTGTCACAACTAAGGAATAGTTCACGCAAAAATGAAAATGTGCTGATATTCACTCTCAGGCCATCCAAGATGTATCCGAGTTTCTTTCTTCATCAAAACATAAAAGTTTTTTAGGATTTAATTTCAGGCCTCCTCATTTAAACAATGCAAGTGAATATACTCAATTTTTTGACAGTTCAAAATACATATTTTGCATAAAAATAATCCACAAGAATCCAGTCCACAAGAATGCTATTTAACTACAAATGTTCACTTCCAATTTCCTCCACGATCCAGTGGGCAAGCCTCTATTTGGAGACAGCGTTCCCTTTCCACTGTCTGCCACAGCAGATAAAGAACTTCTCAGACTGTCTAAAGCCCTGCTTGTGATCCAAGTAGGTGTGCAAAGCACACACCAGACACAGCAATGATCAGGCTGGGTCTGCCTCCTCCAGAGGCAGCACTTGCAGGCTCACTACCTGATCCCTAAAAGGGGTCATGGGAACCTTGGTTACATAGCCCGGTCGGGGTCTCAGGACCACTTGAAAGTCCTCTGGACCAAACTGCAGGCAGGTGTCACTGACAGAGAACGCCTGCAATTCCCCAACCCTTTTGATGGAGGTGAGTGTGGTCAGCAGGGCCGTCTTCAAGGAGAGGGCTTTCAGATTGACTGACTCAAACAGAGGCTCAAACTAGGCTCTCCAAAGCCCAGAAGGACCAGGGAGAGATCCCATGAGTGGAAGAGGCACGGCCTAGGAGGATTCAGCCTCCTGGCACCTCTCAGGAACCTGATGATCAGGTCGTGCTTCCCTATGGACTTAACCTCCACTGTGTCATTGTGTACCGCTATGGCGGCCACATACACCTTCAAGGTGGAAGGGGAAAGCTGCCCCTCCAGCCTCTCCTGCAGTAAGGAAAGTACTGACCCAACTGCACATCTCTGGGGGTCAACGCCTCAGGAAGAACACCAATTCATGAACAAATGCCACTTCAAGGCATATAGCTGCTTCGTAGAGGGAGCCCTGGCCTGAGTGATTGTGTCTACCATGGGCTAGACATGGAGGTTCTAAAGGTCTGGGCGCAGGTGCCAGATAGTGTCCCGTCCTTGTGAAAGAAGGTCCTTCCTCAGGAAAATTCACCAGGGAGGGTCTGTCACGAGTCAATGCAGACTCCAGAGGAGGAGACGGCGGGCGAGTTGCGACATGCAAAGTGAGTGTGAGCCGGCTTAGCGGTTTTATACGCTACCGCCACTGTGTTGTATTGCCTCAGTCTGCTTCTTCACCACCAAGAACATTACTCTCGTAATGAGAACATGAACCATCCACGAACACTGCCTCAACGTGATTAAGGACCAGGCATGTGAGGCAGCGATCATGGCCACTGGAGGTGGAGAGATAAAGACCGCACCAAAGAATGCTTAAAAAGATGCTGTCTGTCAATGTGTGCTTTTTTAGAGGAAAATATACTCTTTGCTCAGAATATACTCTTTTAAGCTGTCGAAGCACCCACGGGTGTACTTTGCACTGATCGCGCAGAGGGAGATATGCCGTATATCCAACAGCATACACTTTTTAAAGAGGTGAATGGACCGGCAGTGAAGTACAGCTGTGTGAGAATCAACCGCTCGGCTCCGAATAAAAAATCTGAATGTGTGGTTGTGAGCTAGCTCCTTTTATACCCGTATGTCCGGGGGAGTGGCATGTAACTTCCCAAGAGTGACCCCTATTGTCACTACAACGACACAACGTTGAGGGAGTGACAGATAGGGAACTCAACTCTAAAACTAATTACATATAGCAAGTTGCTACATATATTGGTGGATTGAATACTGGCAGTTGTAAATATCCCCTGTCACAAAGTTGCTAATTCCCTACAATAATAAGCAATAAGCATGTCGACCTGGCATGCAGTGCCCTTATCATACAATGCACACAACCATATTTATTAATAATACTAATAATTTATTAATTAGTGGTGCTTCATTTGAATAAAAACCTAAACTCACCTCGCACAGTTATGGCCAAGAATGATATCTAAAGGAGAGTTGTGCTGTTACTTTTCTAAGCGATCAGATTTATGCTGTATGCCTGTTGAACTTAAAACCGGTGAAAAATCCCATAGAAGTACTTTGAAGGAGGGACCTGAGCCATATCTAGACTCTTGGTGGTGGGCTCTTTTGACCCACCATAGCATCATAGCAGCAAGTTTTGCAAGTGCAAGCACCACAGACATTTTCTTCCGAAATGTTCTTCCACACATTGCAAATTATTTTTAAAATGCAGCTCACATTTAAAGATAAGGCAGTGACTGATTGCCTATGAGGTTTACAGGTAGAGGTCTATGTAAAGGGATTAATGGGAAAGGAGGAGGCGAGAACCGGCTTAACATAATAAATTATATTTTTATATGAATCTGAACCAAAAAGACAAACACACAAAGGTGTCAGACAGCTGCCCGTAAATCTCTCTCTCTGTCCCACTGCACTCTCCAGTCGGCCCGTATCCCTCTCTGAGGCTTGATTAGCCTGATTAGGGGCCGGTTGTGTCCTCCGCCCTGTCACAGTCTATTAAGTGATGTCAGCAGCTTTTAATAGCAGAATTAAGGAGCTGTCTGTTCTAACTATTTAGAGAGGCATATACAGGTATGATCTACCCTGGAACCTGGAGAACCTCCTACAAGCACACCTCCTACTGTCTTCCCCTGGCAGATTCACCAACTGCATGTCAAGTCAAACACAGGAGAAATATGAACCTGTCATACTTTCAGAAGCCTTGCTTTATGTCTGCTCCCAACTCATTTTGTCAGAGAGAGAGATAGAGAGAGAGAGAGAGAGAGAGAGAGAGAGAGAGAGAGAGAGAGAGAGTAGAGAGAAAAAGAGAAAGGACAGAAGAGAGACATGGAGGGAGATAAATAGACATCAAAGTTTTCAATCCTCACATGGATATCTAGATCTTTATGTGGTGCTCATCTCCAAAGAGAAAAAAGAGAGAAATTAAGGTTTGTTCTCAGGTGTGGTTCTATGCTTTAAAGATTTTGTCATTAGAAAGAGAGGAATGATAATAATTAACATGAAGAATGAATAGCAATAAAGATATTGATCAATCAAGAATATAACAGTCATCAGAGGAACATACTGAGAAAGAGAGAGAGAGATTCTATATATACTATATATGTATATATTCTAGACATATTTTAAACATATTTGTATATAGTGGAAACCTAGTTGTTGCACTTTTTACTTTAGTGAATATTACTAGGTAGGTTTAATTTTTGAGCATTTGTGACAACATGCCCCAATAGTGGGGTAAGTTGGCACAATAGAACCTGCAATTAAACCAGTGGTGTAAGTTTCAAGTAAAAATTGGGGAAACATGATCCCATGTCACCACACCACCACCAAAATGTAATTTTTGCCTCTCTTAAAATCTACACCTGCATTAAACATCCTATTGCAGGCTTTTCAGCAAAAACTTTTAACAAAAAAAAAGATTAATTAAACAGCTGAAATAGAAAGCTGAGCTATACAGAAGTATCAAAACATTGTTTTGACCAACAAATATTTGAATAATTTACATCTCCTTACATTTAGCAGTTAATCCCATAAAAGAGATGTTTCATAATCGAGTTTAACAGTGTGCTCAGCAAGAAATTAACTGTAAAACATTTGGGAAACAAACCAGCATGCTGACAAAGCTTATGACTTAGAGGAGACCAGGGGAAAACAAGCCAGGCTTAATTTTTATGTATTTACACTTCAGTATTTATGTACAAGCTGTTTCTGTTTATTGACACACCAGGTTCACATCAGCTTCCTTTATTCGAGAAATTACAAGCAAAAATTTTGTTCATTATTTCTAACGTCACATTCAGTTTGTCACATCATATTCAGTCACATGTATCTAAATCTAAATCTGTTTCAGGTTGATTTATTGTTTTGCTGGAAGCTGTTACACTTTTTCATTGTTCATTTACTACTACAAAACTGTTATCTCATTTAAATTTTTTTGCAATCCACCCTTTTTACACTTTGTTGTCCTTTCCGGCTTTCTCTTGCAAAATTTGCTTCTCACACAATCACTTAGATACCTCTCTCTCTTTCTCTCTACCTGTCATTTTTCTGTCAGTTTTGAGCTTTTGTAATAATGGACCTGCACATTTGGATCTTAAATCACACCATGAAAATTTGGTCAAACTCTTGAAAAATGCTCTGTCAGACTTTGATGTCTGTCACAAGCAATGAATGTATGAAGAAACAACAGCACCTGTTTCCATGGCTACCAGCGATACTTATGGTAGATAATTATCACAGAATTCATTAAACACCGATGAAATACCTCTACAGATGAAATTCAGAAACACTTCAGATGAAAAAAATCCCTTTTTTATATCAAGAGCCTATGTGATTCATTTGAAGAGCAAGTGCCAGAAACGATACCGCCCTCCTGAGGGTCTTTTCACCATGTGGTCTAGACTGGGCTTTAAGAACTGTAATACTCTCACTGAGCACTTCATTAGGAACACCTGTATACCTACTTTTTCATTCAAATATCTAATCAGCCAATCATGTGGCAGCAGCGCAATGCATAAAATCATGGAGATACGGGTCAGGAGCTTCAGTTAATGTTCACATCGACCATCAGAAAGGGGAAAAAGTGAGTGCCACTTCTGCAGATGGAAACGCCTTGTAGCTGAAATAGGTCAACGGACAATGTCCAGACTGGTTCGAGCTAACAGAAAGGCTACAGTAACTCAGATAACCACTCTGTACAATTGTAGAGAGCAGAATAGCATCTCAGGATGCACAACATGTCGAACCCTGAGGCGGAAGGTCTACAACAGCAGAAGACCATGTTGGGCACTTTATTAGGACCACAGTGTTTCTAATAAAGTGCTCAGTGAGTGCATAACAGTGAGCAATGAAGTTCTCAAATTGTCATAAATAGTGGTCAACAAATATGGGGTTTTCACCAATATGAATGTTGATATTGATATCTAGAGGGCAGAGTCCCAATATTTACTCAAAATTCACAAAAAATATTTGACAACAAAAGTTGTGCATTATCCATTGACAAGGTTGTAAATAGATTAAGGAACCTACACTAATTAACCAACAGGGCACAGTTACAGTCCAATGCGGATGCAAAATGTCAGCTGATCAATCCACCTGGCCGATATATTGGTGCATCACTAGTTATAATAAAAGAAACCAATTCACATCTGCTGATCTGCTAATAGTCTTCCAGTATGGTGCTTTCAGAGAATGCCTTCAGACCCAATTAGTCCCAGTTAGTAGTACTTACTGTATGGTGGCAATTATTGTTAATTATGAACATGGAAACCCCACATGCTTTTGGCTTGCATGCATTAGCATTAAAGTATGATAACTGGTCTTAGATCAGTTTGTGACATTCATTTCCTGGTTAACAGGATTATTAATGCATCAGAAAGCTGATCCGAGATCAGTATCCTAAAGCTGAGACTCATGACTCTGAATACATGTGGCTCCTTAGTAGGTCTGGGATTACAGCTTAAACAAGAATTATGGCCTTACCTTCACCATCCAGATCTATCGAACTACACAACACACATCATGTAAACACACACACTCTGCACTGAGGCCACATACTGTATTTTTTAACTGTGTTTGCTGGCTCAGATTCTTATCAGCCACTGTAACAACAATGTGTTTTAGTTCCTCTTAAACAGAGGGTTCATTTATGAATCATTTGTCCTAATTAATACAGCACACATCTGCCATCGCTAGGCCAGATATGAATTAATATATCTTTCCCTGACACACAGGCTGTACACTTAAATCTACGACTTCAAGTCACAAAATAATGCTCCCTGCCTGCAGTCATATGATTTCATCTGATCTTTATTAATGTGCTCAGGTCCAGTTTCATTTCCTCAGCTCTAAGATCAGCCACTTCACACACTGGATTATAAAGCTTTATTTGATTTAGTGTGGTCACATCCTCAGGCTTTAATGTCAAAAGCACACACTTTTATGACAAAGTCTTACTGTGGTCTACAGTATGTGTGTTTGTCTGTGTGGGCTGCACTTTCAAAATTGAACATTGTGTGAATATGGTAAATATTTCACCATACAAGTCCACGTACCATAGCATTGTCTCTCTCTCTCTCTCTCTCTCTCTCTCTCTCTCTCTCTCTCTCTCTCTCGCTGAATGAATGAATGAATTTCCATGAATTTGCATGACTTCCTCGATCCTTTCAGTCATTCATGATTACTGGGTAAAGATTTTTTGTTTTTTAGTTTTGTGGCTGATGTCAAGTTGTATCTCAGGTACCAAGCTTTTGAATTAATAGACGCACACTATTGTACTTCTTAGGTACACATGTTTACAATAAGACCCTCAATTCATAGAAGTTTGGAGCAAGATTTACTCTACAAAGAGCAATATCTAGCCAAGTAAATACTTAAGCAGAGCAAAATTAAAAACACAATATAACACATTATATTCTCTTTAAGCATTTCCATGACTTTAATTTGACTTCTTAAAAATAAAACATTTCCATGAATTTATCAGGCCTGGAATTTACCATCTTAAAATTCCCTGATATTTCCAGGCTTCCCATGAATGAGGCAACCCTGTAATTGTTTTCATTTATTTTTATTTTTGCATCTCTGATCTTCTATTTGTGTGTTAACTTTGATCAAAAAAAAGATATAGACATACACAGGGTTGGGGAATAATGAAATGCATGTTTCGTTACAACAGGATTACGTTAAAATACAAAATGGTAGTAAATGTATTCCACTACAGTTACAATTTAAATCATTGGTAATTAGAATAGTTATATTAAAAAAGTATTTTGATTACTGAAGAGATTTTATTGTCATCTGTTTAATTTAATATTTAGTCATTTAAAAATGTATACATATAAATGATGCAGTCCAAAGTGCATTTGAACAGCTGTGAAACACTTTCTCATGATGTGTTACATTCATACGAGCAGCAGACAGAGAAGTACGTTTGAAGTATGAATGTAACACATCATAAGAAAGTGTTTCACCGCTGTTCAAATGCATTTTGGATCGCATAATTTATATGTATAATGTTTTCCATTTGAAAGGACTAAATATTAGATGACAATAAAATTGTCTTTCAACTTTTTTTCACATGACGGAACTTCAATATAAACACTTACATTAGGTCTCTGTGGAACAATCATCAGTGTTTCCCAGTCAGTGTGTGTTTCCAAACCAGGATGGGAATATCTCAACTATCCAAACACAGCAGGGAATGTCATTGTAGTAGGCAAATTGTGTAAATCAGTTGAAAAATGCCCATTCCAGTTTGAAAATGCCCTCGGATTAAGAAAAGCCAATTTTTGTTCTACAGAGACACAAGTCTCCTGTGTTATCCCTCTCCATCCTTGTGACGCACCATCCCCACTGAGATCAATGCATTTGCAGTGATGTTAAAATACTTTCTCCTATCTCTGCTTAATATGTAGAGACAGCTATAAGTAAGCCATTTGAAGGTTGATATTCCCAAAAAGTGTAAACACAGTAAATGTGGTGCTATCAAAATATACTGTTGTTTTTCAGCAACCCAACCAGCCTGACAAAAGAACTTTAAGTCAATAGTGTGAGTTTGGGGCAGGACTACTGTATTTGAGTGCACGTAGAAACCTGTTGAAAAAGTTTATAATTTTGAAATTCCATTTATTGCCTCTGAAGACACAAATATTACACACTTCACCTTTAATATAGTATTCAACTAATGTGCAGTCGCAGGTGTCTATATATTATTTATTTTACAGGAAGTTTAAAAATGTGCTCTTCCAATCAGATTTTTAAAGCCAGATTTGTTTTGTATTTTAGATTTTTTTTTTATAACTCCTGGTTCGGTATAATGTAAGGTAAGGACTTTGCATGTTAGACTGGTTGAACGCGTAAAACACGACTCCCTCTAAAGCTTGAAATTAAAAAGGAGCTTCACTCAAATGCATTTCCTTCATGCAGGATAAATTAGGATTATGAGATTTACCTTCTTTACGTCCTGCGTTGGGATTATGTCATTTATGTCATCCATTCAAAAAATGCAGTTATACAACCCCAATTCTGAAAAATTGGGACATTATGAAAAAAGCTAATATAAAAAAAGGAGTGATCTGTAAATTATATTAACCCATTGCTATATTGAAAACATTACAACTAAAACTTAAATGATGTTTTACCTTGTGAATTTCATTGTTGTTGTTTTTTTGTAGTTTGAAGTTGTCCTGCTGAAAATGGTTGGAAGTATATGCTGCTCCAAAATTTGTAAATATCTGTCTGCATTAATGGTGCCCTCACAGATGTACAAGTTACCCATGCCATGGGCACTGACACACCCCTGGCCCAGGTGATGCTGATAACAGCTTGCATGGTCCTTTTCCTCTTTGGCCAGGAGAACATGAAGGCTGTGTTTTTCAAAAACTATTTGAAATATGTACTCATCGGACCAAAAAACATGGTTCCACTGTTTTACTTTCCATCAAGGATGAGAAGTCTGCAGTGCTTCTGGGCAGTGCTGATGTATGGCTTCTGCTTTGCATAGTAAAGTTTTAACTTGCATCTGTGGATGCAGTGGTGAATAGTGTTGACTAACAATGGTTTACTAAAGTAATCCCAAGCCTATGTTCCCTTTACAAAAAGCTTCACTACGATGCTGTGCTGCTAAGCACTACAGGGAACAACTTTAGCTGTGAACCGAGCTTAATAGTGTGTGGAACACGTCAATGAACATTGACTGGAATTTATAGCCTCGGCTGATGTAATCATTAGATGCACCTGCGGCCAGGCTATAAATGGATACGTCACCAGGTGTCGTCAGAAACTCTTTTTTCAGAGCGATTCTGTTTCTGTGTGTTTCACAAACCCTGTCAAAACTTTCTTTCCTCTGTTAGGAGTTAGAATCAGTTAGGCAGTGTGCAGTGAACATTGTTCTCTTTTCTCTTCTGTTTAGAAAATATTATATATATATATATATATATATATATCTAAAAAGAAAGAAAAAAAAGAGAGAATGACAGAAAGCCGCAAACGGTGCGTGTTCCCCTCTTCTCGCTCTATAGCTGAAGACGACACACATCAGTTTTTGCTCTGTTTGGGGGTAAGAGCACGCTGCTCTCGCGTTGCAGCAGGGCAGGTGCGAGCACTGCGATTTGCTTTAACAGGCAGAGTGTGTCGTGCTCGCCTCGCTTGCTTCCGGGAGTCAGCACTCACGAAAAAAAAAAGATCGTTCGTGGGGCTCTTGCATGGATTTGGCTGAGGAGCAAGAGACGGGTTGATCCCTTTCTCTCACTCTCTCCCCAAACCCAGCTGGTCCTTCACATGATCTCGAAGCGCGTTCCGACGCTTCTTCGGATCATGAAGTGGATCGCGATTCTCTTCCCGCCTCTGAGCTTTCCGTCTGCGATAAAAAATCTATGGAGGAATTGCTCGATGTTGTTACTCGTGCGGTTGCCAGATTGGACTGGCCACGCGAAAAAGAGACCCCCAAACGCTCCAACTTAGGGGATAGATTTTATCTTCCAGTCTAAGAAAGGGAACGCCTCATGGGTCCCTTCCCTTTCTTTGATAACCTCCATGAAGAGCTTTATCGCTCATGGAGAACCCCTAAAAAAAAAATATATATATATATATATATATATTTTCTTCCCTTGTTCACATACCCTCGACGTCATTATATTCGACTATCGTGGGTGCTGAGGCACGGGGGTATTCAGTGATGTCGCCGGTCGAAGAGACGCTTGTGGGTTATCTCTTGCCGGGCTCGGCATCATCACTTAAGAAGCCCTCTCTCCCCTAAAAGCCTTGTAGGACAACCTCCACTTTAGTGGGAAGAGCTTATCAAGCAGCAGGTCAGGCTGGTGCTGCTCTGCACACTATGCTGTTTTACAGGCGTACCAGGCTGACCTCCTGGACGACCTGAGTGTGGGTTCTGCGCTTGACGAGCAAGCCTCAGACCCGCCTTGGTCCTGACTGAAGGGAGGCTCAAAAGCAAAGCGTGGCGAGTCGTGCTCCTCCTCCCAGGGATTGGGGACAGTCTCGCCAGCCCCCGAAGCAAGACCTCAGGACTATAAATTCTAGTAAAAGAATGACGGTCTTGCGCCTAGATTAGGGGGTAGCTCCCCTCAGGACGGGGCGCGTGCTTCACTTCACCCCTCCCGGTACCCCCTCGAAGCCCCTCCATTCCCGCCACCTCTTGGTGTTTCGGGTTGCAGAGGCTTCCGGCAAAATTGGGTGTTTTCGCTGTTCCTGCATTTTATTCAGGACGCGAAACACCCGACAACCCCTCAACAGGAAGTGTTAAAATATAATACCCATCTCAGAGATCCTGGCAGCGTGGAAACTGCTGCCGGATATATTTTTTTCTGTGGATCTTATAAGGGCGTCAGGATTTAATTCACTCGCCGCTTTTCCGTGTTTCAACGGCGTGTTCTCACTACCATGAACCGGATTTCTTTTTATGTAAAAACAAAAAAAACTCAATCTCCTGGTTAAAGGGGCCATGGTATGTGTTCCCCTTCCAGAGAGAGAGTTAGGTTATTACACTAAATACTTCCCGTTTCCCATGGAGGGTGACGGGTGGCGTCTGGCTTAGATCTTAAAGCTTGAACTACCCGTGGGTGTTCAAGTCCAAGATGATGCCTGTCAAGACGGTCGTGTCTCAAGCCCTACAACTCGTTTGGCTGGTCACCATCGATCTTATGACGCACTTCTATACTTCATTTAGAAGTTCTGCCACAACATGGAAAGTTCCTGAGGTTCACTTCCGGGGTGAAGTCTTCCAGGGTCAGGTTCTTTCACTCAGCCTAGCCCTTTTTACCGCACATTCACAATGCATGATGTAGCGCTGGCTCCTTGCGACTCCGGGGCATCTGCATTCTGAATTATGTAGACGACTGGCTGATCCTAGCGCAGTTCCAGGAACTGGCAGTTCAGCACAGGGACATCGTCTTAGCTCATCTGTTTCTCAGGGGTTGAGGCTCAACGCCAAGAAAAGCGGCCTCTCTCCCACTCAGAACACTGTCTATCGGGGCATCGTATGGAGTTCAATCACAATGCGGGCACAACTGTCTCCCGCTAGGATTGAGTCCATTCAGATCACCCTGAGCAAAGTCAGGCTAGGTCAAGGTTGCACTGTTATCAGTATCAACGATTTCCAGGTCTCAGGGCGACCGCATCCACGGTGATCCCTCTGGACCTTCTGCTCATGAGACCGTTTTTGTTGTGGCCAAAAGCCAGGGGATTTCTTCCAAGGGCCAAAACCCCTAGGCTAAAAAGGGTTACGCGCCTCAGGCTTCGTTCCCTTTCTATTTGGTTCAGACCCCAGTTTTCTGCCTTGGGTCCCACTCTAGGTGCGTCTTGTTGTCGCAGACTGCTAACGACAGACGCCTCCCTGACGGGCGGGGTAGTGGCTTTAAGTGGTCGTCCAGCTTAAGGGGATAAGAGGGTTGTCAGCTCGGTTGTCACAGTCACTGTCTCGGGTTGATGGCTGTATTTCTGGCCCTGAAATACCTCCTCCTGAGGCTGCCATGTCTTGGTGCGGGTGGACAATACAGCGGTAGCCTCTTACATAAATCATCAAGGAGACCCACGTTCTTGTCAGCTGTATTTCTGACACGTCGGATTCTCCTTAGGGCTCAGGGTAAGCTCCTGTCACTCAGGGCAGTTATATCCCTGGATGCCCGGGAGCAGATTTACGGTCCAGACAGAAAATACCAACGGGGGAGTTAAGAACTCCACCCTAAGGTAGTAGTTGCCCAGAGTTCGCCAGCAAGGGTTTTTGCCTCTTACTGATAGCACCGCGCTGGCCGAACAGGGCTTGGTTCTCGGAGCTAATCTCTTCCCTCGACGGCTCGCCTTGGGCGATTCCGAAGAGGAAGGATCTTCTATCTCAGGCACAGGGCAATATTTCATCCCTGCCCCGAATTGTGGAATCTTTCATGTTTGGCCCCTAAGGGTACCAACTGAGGGACACAGAGCTTTCTCCTGAGGTTATCGAGACCTTTTTAAATGCCAGGCTTTTTCCACTTGGAACAAGTTTGGGTGAGATCTTAGGGCAGAAGAGGACCTCTTCGCCTCTATGAATAGCGCAATGTCTCCTCTACTTCTCCCTGAAATCACCCAGCCCCCTTGGGTCTGGACGTTAAGACACATAGATGACCCAGAATTAGTCTGTATGCATTTCTTTCCCGGTTTCTCTGCTCCCGAGAGTCTTGGCGATGTTCACCAGCAAGGGTCTTGCCTCCTATTAATGGCGCTGCACTGGCCGAACAGGATATGTTTCTCGGAGCTAATTCCTCTCCTCGACGGCTCGCCTTGGGCGATTCCGAACAGGGAGGACCTTCTCATCTTTGGCCCGAATTGTGAAACCTTTCATGTCTGGCCCCTAAGGGTACCAAATGAGGTTCACAGGGTTTTCTCTTGAGATTATTGAGACCATTTCAAGTGCTAGGGCCCCCTCCACTTGGAACTGATCTGGGTAGATTTTACAGGGCAGAAGAGGACCTCTTCGCCTCTGTTGATAGCGCAATGTCTCTTCTACTTCTCCCCGAGTCGCCCAGTCCCCCCCCGATCGTAGTAACACATTCATAGCACAAATGCGCCTGCATGCATTTCCTTCTACTAAAGTTCTTATTACAGAACCAGCTTACTGCCAGTTTGCTTCAGTTCTGGATTTTCTGTAGAAAGAATTGTCAGCGGGCACTTACCTCGCCACTGCCAGGTTCTATGTGGCCACTGCGGTTTGCCACAGCTTGGTGGGCGGGTGCCCTCAAAGAGGCATCCTCATTATTGCTCGAGCCTACGAGGCGCGAGGTCAAGCTTCGCCAGTATGTTTTAGGGTGCACTCTACCAGAGGGCTCTCCTCCTCTAAAACCTTGGTTAGAGGTCTGCCTCTGCAGCAACTTTGTGATGCGGCAGGTTGTCCTCTCCGCACACATTCATTATATTTTTATAGTTTGGATGTTTTGCCACTCCGGGCTCTTATGCCCTTGAGTCGACATCTCAAGCTCATGTCTGGACAAGTTTTTGATGCAGGAGGCTGGTCCTCTCCGCTCACATTCATCAGTTTTTATGACAAGTTTGTGTTGTGATAGGGTTCTCTTCGCACACATTCATCGAACTTTATGGGCTAGATGCTTTGCTACTCCGGACTCTTATGCCCTTGAGTCGACATCTCAGCCCATGCCTAAACAAGTTTGTGATGCGGCAGGTTGTCCTCTTCGCACACATTCATTGGACTTTTTTAGTTTGGATGTTCTGCACTGCGGCACATTCATCGAACTTTATGGGTTTGATGCTTTGCTACTCCGGACTCTTATGTCCTTGAGTCGACGTCTCAGCCCATGCCTAAACAAGTTTGTGATGCGGCAGGCTGGTCCTCTCCGCCCACGATATAGCACATGCAGGTGGCGCTGCTCGGCGGCTGACACGCACACGGGAGCTCTGACTGTTTGGTTAATGTTTGTTAGTACGCTGTTTTATTTTCTTTTGTTTTGTCTGTTAAATGGCGGACCTTCTATGTTAATTCGGGTTTTTTGATTTGATTGGATTGCTTCGAATATAAACGCCGGCAATTGGATGTAAACAATCGACAGCAGCATGGCTTACTTGGAACTCTTCCTGGTGATTACTCTACTCTCTCTACTCCTGGCAAACACTGAGCCATTTAGGGTAACTTATGGCAGACATCAACTACTTCAGCTGGGCTTAGCAACGCAGCTGCAGTGGACACCTCCAACAGACTTTCCTTTGGAATGCCTACGTCCAACTGAACAGCGATTTGACAGGACAAAGAGAAAGCGTGGTTCGAGAGGAGGACTTAAACGCTGCGTTCGTGCAAGAGGATTTAAACCCCCACTTCCAACTATAGTCCTCTCTAATGTGAGATCGCTAAGGAACAAATTGGATGAACTCCATGCCTCTACGCAATACCGGTATGAATATAGAGATAGTTGTCTGTTATGTTTCAGTGAAACTTGGTTAAACAATACAGTGAATGATGACAGTCTTTCCCTACCTGGCTTTGGTACACCGTTGAAACTTGATAGAGGAAAAACAAGCCACGGGGAAATCGATTGGCGGAGGACTATGTATGTATATCAACAACAAGTGGTGTAGACACCATATCATTAGACACACCATCAATTCCCCAAACTTAGAACTCTTATCAGTTTCCCTAAGACCTACTTATTTACCACGAGAGTTTGGGCAATTATTTGTATGTCTAGTGTATATTCCCCCTGACGCAAACTACAAAGAGGCTGCAGATGCGATATATCACCATATACAAGACCTAGAGACAGCGTCCCCAGATACTCCAAAACTTATTCTGGGTGATTTTAACGGCTGCTCTTTGTCATCTGTATTACCTCAATACCAGCAATATGTGAAGTGTGCCACGCGTGGATCAAAAATAATTGATCTATCCTATGGAAACATAAAACATGCCTATAAAGCAGTTCACAAAGCAGCGATAGGTGGATCTGATCATAACATGGTTTTTCTGTTGCCCTCTTATCGACAAAAATTGAAAAGGGAAAAACCTAAAATGACATCGGTGCATGTGTGGGATGATGACAGTGTGACAGCTCTTCAGGGATGTTTTGACTGCACAGAGTGGAGCGTTTTTGATTGTGCAGATCTCGACGAGCATGCGGATGTTGTCACGTCATATATTAATTTTTGTGTGGACAATGTGACCGCGACAAAATGCGTGAAACAATTTGCTAATTCAAAACCATGGATTACAACAGACATTAAAAAACTGTTAGTGGATAAAGAAAGAGCATTTAAAGGAAATGATCGATGTGGAGGGAAGCTGATTCAGAAGGAAATACAGAAGAAAATCAAACAGGGATAAAGACAATATAAAGATAAAATTGAAAGACATCTTCAGGAAAATAATTCGCGTATGGCATGGAGGGGCATAAAAACTATTATAGGTCAAAATCAACACACTAATAGTATAGTACATACAGTTGAGCAAGCAAATGCCATGAATGAACACTTTGCGAGATGGGAGAATGATATGCCAGCTAATCCAATCAGCTTTGAAGGAAGAGCAAGTGCCTCAATCAGGGTAAGCTGTGAGGAAGTGGGGTGGATTTTTTCCCATGTAAAGACTCGGAAAGCTGCCGGCCCGGATAGGCTAGAAGGCACCATCCTTAAGAGCTGCAAAGAACAACTGAGCCCGGTGTTCAGAGGGTTGTATCAGAAATCAATCGACACACACAAAGTCCCAAAGATATGGAAAACTGCAGAAATTGTACCATTTCCTAAGAAACACAAACCAGATGGACTGAATGATTTTAGACCAGTAGCACTCACTTCAGTTGCTATGAAATGTTTTGAGCGGATCATTTTAACTCATCTTAAAAAACAAACCAAAAAACACATGGATACATTACAGTTTGCCTATAAAGAGAAAAGAGGGGTGGAAGATGCAGTAACAACCCTCCTGAATGGAATTTATAGACATCTTGAAACTCCTGCCTCTTATGTTCGCATCCTATTTGCAGACTTTTCCTCAGCTTTTAACACTGTTCAGCCACACATGTTATTAGAGAAGCTGACACTTATGGGTGTAAACCTTAATCTGGTAAAGTGGATTCAGGACTTTTTAACAGGCAGACTACAATTTGTGAGAGCGGGTCATAGTCAGTCAAAAATCATTATGACAAACACAGGAGTACCACAAGGATGTGTTTTATCACCGTTGTTATTTATTCTGTATACAAATGATTGTGTTAGCCATCATTCCAAATGTTCATTGATTAAGTTTGCAGACGATGCTGCCTTGGTTGGGCTTTTAACAGATAATGAACAGGACTACAGAACTGAGGTTGACCACTTTTATGAATGGTGTAGTGAAAACTCACTAATTTTAAACATTTCAAAAACAAAAGAAATGGTCATTGACTTTAGAGAAAAGCCCCCTCCATTGCATCCGGTTACTATTAATGAGACAGTTATTGAGATTGTGGAAGTGTATAAGTACTTGGGTACTATTATTGATCATAAACTCACTTGGTCAGCCAACACATTAGCAAGATACTCAAAAGCACAGCAACGGCTCTTTTTTTTAAGAAAATTGCGCAGCTTTAATGCAGAGACTAGCACCCTGACATTGTTTTATTTAACTTTTATTCAGAGTGTGGTGATTTTTGCCATCCAGTGCTGGGGGGGCGGCCTTTCTATCCAGAACAGGAACATGCTGGACAAGGTGACAAAAATGGGTAGGAAAATTACTGGATCAGATGTGAAAAGCATCACAAATCTTATTGACCAGCATATCCTCAATTTGGCACTGAGGATACTGGAGGATCCATTGCACCCACTTCACACAGAATATTCCCTCCTCCCCTCTGGATGTAGATTTAGAATGCCCCGAAACATTTACATTTATGCATTTGGCAGACGCTTTTATCCAAAGCGACTTACAGTGCACTTATTACAGGGACAATCCCCCCGGAGCAACCTGGAGTTAAGTGCCTTGCTCAAGGGCCCAACAGTGGCATCTTGGTGGTGCTGGGGCTTGAACCCCCAACCTTCTGGTCAGTAACCCTGAGACTCAACCACTGAGCCACTGCCTCCTAAGGTAGTGAACAAAAACTAAAAACTAAACGACATATTACATCATTTGTGCCGAGGAGCATTCAATTATTAAATGGATCATCTATGGGCACATAGATTTATTTTAAATGTGCATTATTGAATATATATCTATTTATTGATTCTTTAAGCTGTTGAACATTTTAGATGCGTATTATTGAATATATATCTATTTATTGATTCCTTAAGTTGTCGAATTGATAATTTTATGTCACTATTTGCTGTGTTATTGTTGTTCTATGTTTGTTGTGGTTATGTTTATTGTGGTTCCCATGAGTGTAAAACAAATTCCCCATGGGGCAATAAAGGTTTTCATCATCACATTCATCAGTTTTTATGACAAGTTTGTGTTGCGATAGGGTTCTCGTCGCACACATTCATCGAACTTTATGGGTTAGATGCTTTCCTACTCCGGGCTCTTATGCCCTTGAGTCGACATCTCAGCTCATGCCTGAACAAGTTTGTGATGCGGCATGCTGGTCCTCTCCGCTCACATTCATCAGTTTTTATGACAAGTTTGTGTTGCGATAGGGTTCTCTTCGCACACATTCATCGAACTTTATGGGTTAGATGCTTTGCTACTCCGGGCTCTTATGTCCTTGAGTCGACATCTCAGCCCATGCCTAAACAAGTTTGTGATGCGGCAGGCTGGTCCTCTCCGCACACATTCATCAAAATTGAATGGTTTTGATGTTTATGCTACTCCGGGCTCTTATGCCCTTGAGTCGACATCTCAAGCTCATGGCTGAGACCTCTCGCGTTTTTGTGAGTACACTGCACAACCGTAGGGGTCCGGACAGCCCCAAGTGCGGCGGCGTGGGTATTGCGTTCCCCGTCTCGGGTTACATGTGTAAACCTTGTTCCCTGAAAAAAGCAGAACGAGATGTTGCGCTGCTTTGCTGCACTGGGACGTCCCAGGACTGCTCTTCAAAAAGAAGTATCTGACGACACCTGGTGACGTATCCATTTATAGCCTGGCCGCAGGTGCATCTAATGATTACATCAGCCGAGGCTATAAATTCCGGTCAATGTTCATTGACGTGTTCCACACACTATTCAGCTCGGTTCACAGCTAAAGTTGTTTCCCGTAGCGCTTAGCAGCGCAGCATCTCATTCCGCTTTTTTCAGGGAACAAGGGTTACACATGTAACCCGAGACGTTCATGACATTACAGATGAATTATGTTTTTTTAATACAGTGATGTCTGAGGGATCAGAGATCATGCACATTCAGAATTGGTTTTCGTCTTGCCCCTTACACTCTGAGATTTGACCATATTCCTTGAATCTATATTTAACTATATTGTGCACTGTAGAGGGTCAAATGCCTAAAATCCTTCCAATTTGTCATTGGGGAACTTTGTTCTCAAAGTGCTGGATTATTTGCTGAAGCATTTGTTGACAGGTTGACAAGTCTCAAATGATCCTTGCTATTGAAGAACTAGGCTGTTTTTGGAGGCTTCTTATATAATATTACATGATTACCTCACATGTATAACATCTCCTGTTTCACATTGTTATTTTAACTCGTCAAATTATTATTAATCTTAAATTGTATGTTGTCAAATCATCTGATTTGAAATGATTGCACATTAAAAAAACAAAAAAAATGTATTCACGATGTAAAACACTATATAATGTTTAGTTATAGTTCTAAGGTAAATATAATTTAAAAATCACTCGTTTTTCTTTTTATTAGCATTTTTCATACTGTCCCAACACACACAGACACACGCTAATGTGCGTGCACACACTCACACACACTCACAGCTAAATAGGTATGGCAAGCCTTGTGTTAAATGGAGAAAAGTGAAAAGCAGTGTATTAGGGCGTCCTGGGAGAGAGCACAAGGGGTCGGCCAAATCTGATTGTTCTAGAATTATTTCCATGTAGAACAGTGTCAGAGCAGTGCTGAGAAATATCTGTCAGATTTGATTATGCTCAGAGAGTGACTTTGAAATCAGAAGGGACGTTCAATTCACCCTGTCTGTGCTCTATACAATATTCTTCAGCCTTTTATCAGTGATTATGCAATTACTGTCAAGGCGCCAAAAAGAGAAGAAGGAAAAGTGCTGAAAATAAGCCTTTTTATGACTCCCAGATTGGGAAATGGGACATAGCATTATTGTACGTGGGTTTGTGGATGTGTGATTTCCTCTCTGTTGTGCATAGTTTTACACAGTGGCATTCCTCTTTTAGACTCAAAGGTGAAGTAACTTTTTCATATTTAAAATACTGTACATTGTACTATCCCAGTTCATTGTTCATTGATAACTTTTAGTAAGCCGTTAGTGGGTTTACCTCCCTGTGGTGAACAATCAGACCAGATGACATTCCATGAGCCAGTTTTATACTATGGTAGTATAAATTAATGCATGTGTAATATTTAATATTTTAATATCATGTTTGGTCTTTATATATTCAGTAAAATGCCAAGAGTATTTTTGAAGAGGTTTGGAAAAGGAACACTGCATAGATGAAACTTTAAAAACCTAGTTTTAACTATGTAATTTAAAATATGCAAATGTTCCACATAGAAAAGGGAGGGTGAGCCACACTGTGTGGGCCTCCTCTGATGTCAGCAGCCAATCATAACTCTGAAACAGGAAAGCGCCAAACTGAAATCTAATACTCATCATGAAGGTATAAAGCATCCTTACAACAGCCACACTTTTATTCTGGTCTCTACGAAAGAGAGGCAATAACAGAAAAATAATCATCATCCTGAGTACTCATCCAGTGGGTCGTTAACAGAATACAAACCATCCAACACACAAATTATCTCTCCATGATAGAGAGGATAACAGATCATCCAACATTCTTAGTCTCCATCTGAGAGACAGAAGAATATTGATCAAGTACCAAGTCTCACTACAAGAGACTATTGCAATGGCAAGTTCGGATAACTACAGTGGCAAGGTTTAGCTCCGGCGAAAAAACCTTCTCTTCATGTTTTCAGATGATGAATTTTGCACCGACATAAGGGCTGTATATCTGCATGTTCCAGATTGCAAGAAACCCCTTTGTGCTTCCAGGAGATCAGCATTCCTCAGCTCCTTCATGTCCAAGGCTGTTGAAATGGAATCCAGTTCCGTCACCACTGTAATGTGGCCCTGAGCCCCAGTGGAAGACATCTCATCAAGGAGAACGTAAATATCACTACTAAACCTCTTTCCAGAGACCTTGGCATACTATCAGTTTATGATTTTCTAATGTTCTTTAGATTACATAACCTGTCTATCAAATGTATTGCAAATAATCCAGGAGTTATTAGTTAAATTAGGAATGAGGTTTTCATCTTATTAATTAACAGAGAAACAGCAATATATCTTTCATAAGATTATAGTCATACTTTGCCATTGCTCATCCAACTCAACCACTTACATCCTTTACACTTTTATTTACCTATTCATTTATGTTATCGTTTCCCATATTAGTACCATTTTGTTAGTTATTCTTTTTTAGCTCCACCTATCCCTTTCCAGCTTAACCTATAGCGTGAGTTTGGGCCATGGCTACTTGTAGTAAGCTGTTCAGCTGGGGGAACATGAACATCCATGGCAGATGTACACAGGGAAAATAAATGTTGCTTTGCCAAAATTTGAAGACTTGCTAAAAGACACAGAGACTGGAGTAAAACCAGAGTGAGCAAGTCTTCGTTAGTAGACTTGAATGGATCATTCAGAGATCCTCACTGAACTTCTGGAGAGAGTTTGCTGCACTGAAAGTAAAGGGGCTGAATAATTTTGCACGCCCAATTTTTCAGTTTTTTATTTGTTAAAAAAGTTTGAAATATCCAATAAATTTCATTCCACTTCATGATTGTGTCCCACTTCTTGTTGATTCTTCACAAAAAATTACAGTTTTATATCTTTATGTTTGAAGCCTGAAATGTGGCAAAAGGTCGAAAAGTTCAAGGGGGCCGAATACTTTCGCAAGGCACTGTATATGTAATGTAAAAAAAAAAGTCAAACAGTAGCTGTTAACACATATGCACTGCTCTTACACTTTAGTTTAGAATGGCATGAACACAAGCGGAGTGATATACACAGTAAAGCGTCAGAGTGCTGATGGTGGAGGCCATCAGTACTCATGGAACGTCTCTCGTCCAATCAGATTCGAGGACCGGAACTAACTGTTGTATGTAATTATATAAGACTCTTTAGATCAACCATTTTGTTACACAGGTTTAGGTAAAAGCTGACCCATAGCTGAATAGTAAACCTTTACCAAAACAATAATTTTACATAGCAAGTTAGCCGAGCACTACCGTGGATTGCAGATGTAAAATTACCATTTGTAAAAATAAATCCATCCCCAAACTTGATCAATATTCATGATAGTAAGAACGACAAACAATCTGCATAATTCTGCACAACTGTAGGTAAAAGTGGACCTGGAACTGATTAGCAAAACTATTTCAACACAATAACATTAGCTAGCAGGTTAGCAGAGACCTACAGCTGTGCACTGGTTGTACGCCGTAGCTACAACACAAAACTCTGTTTTGAACTCTTGGTAGCAGATAAATCCACAAATAATCAAGCATACTTACAGGTTCTGATCATGACGTGCCAGATTGTCCCAACAAAGTGGGAATTGCACCATTTTCAGGAGTAACCGTCTTGAAAATCCGGCATTGGTGATGGTTGTACTGCTGAGGAATAGTGGTAAAAATAAATTTTAACCAATGATTCATCAATTCGTCTGCCTTTGGAAGTCCAAACAAAGAGATTTTGCTTTCACAATGAAGAAAACAGAATCTTCTTCACATGGTGACAACACTAACCCAACTCATACTGGCCTCGGCTATACCTTTGTTTGAGGGTGGGCCAATGTAGCCCTTAGGCAGGCATTATGCAAATGTGTTACATAGTGACGTAGATACATTACGGAAGAAATGGCTGGACTACAAACCAGGCGCTTTATGTAGTTCAGGAGCAGTGTTGTCTGTGGGAAAGAATAACTCCCTTTTACGTGGACTTTGTGCTTTTTAAATTTGCAGACAAACAGCTATAATACACACTAAAGAAAAGGTGAAATTCCAAAAAGCATAATAGGGCCTTTTTAAGGGAATTTTTGGGGTTTGATGGAGACTGCGAATTTGCCGAGTTGCTTCTTGACAGGTAAGCTACATTCCAATACAATACCACTATGGGGTATTGATCCCCCATATAATCAGCCATCTTTAAAGCCAGCAATGTTATTGGATGACCTGATTCCTCTGCCAAGCTTTCTGTCCAGTGTGTATACAGTATGTTTTTGGTCTAGTTCATTACCTTTTATTTAGTATGGCCTGTTTGTTCATAGTGAATCAAAGAGTGCAAAAGGGCATAAAGAGTCTAAGGGATGTTGGCAAGGGTTTATTGTAATTCTGTTTGGTGCCACTCGTAGTGCAGAAATTACATAATTTAAGATCCCTAAGAACAACTTGCTCTTAAATGGCTTGCACCACTAATACAGAAATTCTGTCCTACCATGAAACCCATCTATACAGTATTCTTTTATTTTGCATGGGAGGGAATTTTGTAATTGGTCTGTGTGAATACACGTAGATACAGGAGTATCTGTGTCTAAGCACTGCCATAATTAAACAATGAAGTGAGGTGGTAATTTGTCTAACATACCACACATACATATCTGTTTAGCTGTCTGGTTAATCAATCTGAGCCTGAAAACTGTGGCTAAAAACATTATAACCCAGAAATTTTGTTTCCGCTTGACATCTGTTGTTTTCAACAAAATTCATTACAAGGGTATTATGCTATAATTGTGATTTATGAGGACATTTGTAGTGTCCCCATAATTCAAATCCCTTAAAAAACATATTAAACAATGTTTTTTTGAAAATGTAAAAATGCAGAAAGTTTTTTGTGAGGGCTAGGTTTAGGGGTAGGGTTAGGGATAGAATCTGTAGTTTGAACAGTATAAAAATCATTATGTCTATGGAGAGTTCTCATAATTATAGCTGCACCAATGTGTGTGTGTGTGTGTGTGCATGTGTGTGTGTGTGTGTGTGTGTGTGTGTGTGTGTGTGTGTGTGTGTGTGTGTGTGTGTGTTGTTGTGTCAGGGTCAAAAGACACATGTGGTGCCTCTGTGTAATAATCACACATACTGTAGGCTTCAGCAAACATAAAAGGACTTGAGCTGTAATTACACTGAAATAATGCACATACACTCGCCCACTTCATTTTTCCTGCCCATGTTTCCAATGTGCCGTATTAATAAGGAGAGATAGCAAATCTCTAGTGTCCAGCTCTCAATAGCCCCTGATTTAATAAGAGTAAGTGAAAGGGCCTGCACAGAGAAGAAATTATTTTCTTAAAAACTGTAAAATTACATTGAGGAATCAATTCTGCGTATTTATGCCAGTTCACTGATGTGGATTGAAACTAAAGAAACTAACTAATCTGGGGCCTGGTAGCTCAGTGAGTACTGACACTGACTACTACCCCTGGAGTCGAAAGTTCAAATTCAAGGTGTGTTGAGTGACTCCAGCCAGGTCTCCTAAGCAACCAAATTGGCCCGGTTGCTAGGGAGGGTAGAATGACATGGGGTAACCTACCCATGGACGGAGAATCGCATGAGCCTCCACATGCGGAATATCCACGGTGTCATGCACAATGAGCCACGTGATAAGAGGCGGGAACTGACTTTCTCAGAGGCAACTGAGACTTGTCCTCCACCACCCAGATTGAGTTGAGTAACCGTGCCACCATGAGGACCTACTAGGTAGAATTTGGCATTCCAAATTTGGAGAAAAGGGGATAAAAAGAAAAAAGAACCTAACTAATCCACTCAATATCTTTCTTTGTCATTCAGGAGCATTCTTTCTTTTCCAGAGATGAAACAAAGAGAAAGAAAATAAAACAGTCCCATAAAGAACACAATCAGGCACAAACATCCAGATTGTAGTTGAGGTTATGTGTGCTTTCATAAGGATTGGCTTTTCATATGAAACATTCAATTCACCTTAACTGTATTCATTTAGAGGGTAAGTAGATGAACATATTATTGCTTTTGTTCCAGATCCTTCATTTTATAGGCTATTTTTGCATTCTGCACTGAGTAATTCACAAACACACACACAAATGTCCTCACCTAAAGTGTAGCTTGTGCATATGTAAGTAAGAAGCTCTATTGGACCAAAAAAAAAACATCATATATAAATTAAAATGATTATAGAATCTTTACTAAATACACTCACTGAGCACTTTATTAGGGACGCTGTGGTCCTAATAAAGTCCCCAAAGTGGTCTTCTGTTGTAGGTCATCCACCTTAAGTTGTGACATGTTACGCATTCGTAGATGCTCTTCAGCTAACTACAATTGTACAGAGTGATTATCTGAGTTACCGTAGCCTTTCTGACAGCTCAAACCAGTCTGGCCATTCACCATTGACCTCTCTTATCAACAAGGCATTTCCGTCCGCAGAACTGCCGATCACAAAAAGGTTTTTGTTTTTGGCACCATTCTGAGTAAACTCTAGAGACTGTTATGCATGAAAATGCCAGAAGATAAAAAGTTACAGAAATACTCAAACCAGCCTGTCTAGCACCAAATAAAAAAAAAAATTCACCATTCTGATGGTTGATGTGAACATTAACTGAAGCTCCTAACCCGTATTTGCATGATTTAATGCATTTCACTACTGCCACACGATTGGCTGATTAGATAATGGCATGAATAATAGGTGTAAAGGAGTTCCTAATAAAATCTTCAGTGATGGATAATATGACTTCCAAATCAAAACTTTTACCTACCAATTACATGGAGTCCACAGGCAAAATATCAAAGAGAACTCATTTGAAAAATTATTTTTGGTCTATATTGTTGAAACAAAACATCTTCAAATGTAATAAACTAGATATACTTAGCAATCTTTATGAAATATTCTTGTTACTATAATATCTTTAATATTGTTTAAGAAAAAAATTTCTAAGGGTTTTCATCATGTCATGATTTTCAAAATATATATATATATATATAATATTGTTACGAATTGCAGACAACGAAGGCAGACGAAGGTTGAGGATCCAAAAGCAGTTTAAATTTTATTAGAAAAATAAACAAGGCGGGTACACAAAACACGGGAACAAAGGAAAAACCCTCAATGGGGAAATAAAACATAAAACTAGAAAGCACGGGCAGGGAACACATACCAGGCTAACAACAACATTCACAAACAATCAACGAAAGACAGGAACTAAACCAAAAACCAGGATATATATACATGAACATAGAACTAAGGGGCCAATGAACAAACAGAACACCAAACAAGATAACGAGGGACGCAAATGGCAAACTTAACGAGGGCAGGTGAAAACAATGAACAGTGAACACGAGGGCTGACAGGAAGACTATGGAGGTACAAGGGTGACAAAAGTGAAAACTAAGGAATAACAAAAGTGACAAAATTACAAACAAAGGGCAACAGTGAGACAAGACAGGGTAACCGTTACATAGCCCCCCCCCCAAGGATCGGATACCAGACGATCAACAAAAACAAAAAACGGGAAGAACAAATGACCAATGACTGGGGGCACAAAGGGCAGACAGACAGTCCGGGGGGCAACGAGGGGCAGACAGGCAGTCCAGGGGGCAACAAGGGGCAGACAGGCAGTCCAGGGAGCAACGAGGGGCAGACAGGCAGTCCATGGGGGGCACGAGGGACACGGAGACAGACCAAGGAGGGCGAGGGGGCATATAAGCAGTCTCTGGGGGTGTGTGCTGGGAACCAGGTCGGGTGGCCTGGGGAGCTTTCACCGGGTAGGGGCGGGTTGAGGTGGACTGAGAGATGGCCGCAGAGCAGGGGCCGGTTCAGGGCACCTGGGATGTGGCCACAGGACAGAGGCCGGTTTAGATGGCCCGGGAGCTGGCCACTTGGCAAGGACAGGGACCGGGTCAGGGGGCCTGGGAGGAGGCCACTGGACAGGGACTGGGTCAGGGGGCCTGGGAAGAGGCCACAGTACTGGGACCGGGTCAGGGGCCCTGGGAGAAGGCCACACTAAGGGGACAGGTTTGAGTGGCCAGGAAGCTGGCCACAAGGCAAGGGCCGGTTCAGGGAACCTGGGATGTGGCCACGGGACAGGGACAGGTCTAGGAGGCCTGGGAGGCAGCCTCAGGACAGGGACAGGTCCCGGAGGCGGAGCTGAGAGGGGCTCTGGAGACGGAGCTGAGGGGGGCTCTGGAGGCTCAGGAGGCGGAGCTGGGGGGGGCTCTGGAGGCTCAGCCGTAGGAGGCTCAGGAGACGGAGCTGAGGAAGGCTCAGGAGACGGAGCAGAGGAAGGCCTAGGAGGTGGAGCCGAGGATGGCTCAGGAGGTAGAGCCGATGGCGGTGGCGCCGTAGGCAGTTCTAGAGGCGGAGGCCTGGAAGGCTCCGGGGACGGAGCCGAGGAAGGCTCAGGAGACAGAGCCGCAGGAGGCTCGGGGAGAAGAGCCGTAGGAGGCTCGGGACGCGGAGCCGCAGGAGGCTCTGGAGGCGGAGCCGCTGGAGGCTCTGGAGGAGGAGCCGTAGAAGGCTCGGTGGTGGAGCCCTAGGAGGCTCTGGAGGCGGAGCCGTAGGAGGCTCTGAAGGCAGAGCCGTAGGAGGCTCTGGAGAAGGCTCGGAAGGCAGAGCCATAGGAGGCTCTGGAGGAGGCTCGGAAGGCAGAGCCGTGGATGGTTCGAGAGACTTGAGGGGTGGAGCCCTGGGAGGCTCGAGAGGCTTGAGGGGCGGAGCCCTGGAAGGCTCGAGAGGCTTGAGGGGCGGAGCCCTGGAAGGCTCGAGAGGCTTGAGGGGCGGAGCCCTGGAAGGCTCGAGGGGCTTGCGGGGCGGAGCCCTGGAAGGCTCGAGGGGCTTGTGTGGCGGAGCCCTGGAAGGCTCAAGAGGCGAAGCCCTGGAAGGCTCGAGAGGCTTGAGGGGTGGAGCCCTGGTAGGCTCGAGAGGCTTGAGAGGCGGAGCCCTGGAAGGTTCGAGAGGCTTGAGAGGCGGAGCCCTGGAAGGCTCGAGAGGCTTGAGAGGCGGAGCTCTGGGAAGCTCGGAGGGCGGAGCACTGGAAAGCTCGGGAGGCAGAGCTCTGGAAGGCTCAGGAAGCTCGGAAGGCGGGGCTCTGGAAAACCCGGAAGGCGGAGCTCTGGAAAGCTCGGAAGGCGGAGCTCTGGAAAGCTCGGAAGGCGGAGCTCTGGAAGGCTCAAGGAGCTCGGAAGGTGGGGCTCTGGAAAGCCCGGAAGGCGGAGCTCTGGTAAGCTCGGAAGGCGGAGCTCTGGAAAGCTCAGGAAGCTCGGAAGGCGGGGCTCTGGAAAGCCCTGAAGGCGGAGCACTGGAAAGCTCGGAAGGCGGAGCTCTGCAAATCTCAGGAAACTTGGAAGGCGGAGCTCTGGAAAGCTCGGGAAACTCGGAAGGCGGAGCTCTGGAAAGCTCGGGAAACTCGGAAGGCGGAGCTCTGGAAAGCTCGGGAGGAGGAGCCCTGGAAGACTCGAGAGGCTTGAGAGACTTGGGAGGCGCTGGCTCTAGGACAGGCTCGACCTCTGGCGCTGGCTCTGGGACGGTCCTGGCTACTGGTGCTGGCTCTTGGACGGTCACGGCCACTGGCGCTGGCTCTTGGACGGTCACGGCTACTGGCGCTGGCTCTTGGACGGTCGAGGCTACTGGCGCTGGCTCTTGGACGGTCACGGCTACTGGCACTGGCTCTTGGACGGTCACGGCTACTGGCGCTGGCTCAGGGACGGTCGAGGCTACAGGCGCTGGCTCAGGGACGGTCGAGGCTACAGGCGCTGGCTCAGGGACGATCGAGGCTACAGGCGCTGGCTCAGGGACGATCGAGGCTACAGGCGCTGGCTCAGGGATGGTCGAGGCTACAGGCGCTGGCTCACTGACGTCTGAGGCTACTGGCGCTGGCTGACGATGACTCAGGCTCGCTGACAGTGACATGCGTGGGCTCTAGCTCGCTCACCGTGACATGCGTGGGCTCTAGCTCGCAGACCGGGAGGCGGAAGCCCGTCTTCTCTCCCTCCTCCGGGCAGACGAAGTGGGCCGCGCTGGCTCATGGAAGGCGACTGGCAACGCTGTTCCTGGTCGGCGTGACTTCAGGCTCGCTGGCCGGGGCAGGCGTAGGCTCTGGCTCGCAGACCGGGGCAGGCGTGAACGGGGAGCCTCACAACAGCAAGGTTAACTCCAGGAAGTCACGGAGAGTCCAGCCGAGTGATGCCGGCGGCAGGCGCTCCTTCAGCCAGCCACTCATGTTTTTCCTGAAGAAGACCACCAGGGAGGAGTCTGAGAAGTCCGCAACAGCCGCCAGTTTAAGGAAGTCGCGAACGTGGGCCTCAATAGGATGGTCCTCTTGCCTGAGGCAGAGCAGGTGGTATCTGGCGCGTAATACTGCTGGATCCATGGTGTGGTCTTTCGTTCTGTTACGAATTGCAGACCAACGAAGGCAGACGAAGGTTGAGGATCCAAAAGCAGTTTAAACTTTATTAGAAAAATAAACAAGGCGGGTACACAAAACACGGGAACAAAGGAAAAACCCTCAATGGGGAAATAAAACATAAAACTAGAAAACACGGGCAGGGAACACATACCAGGCTAACAACAACATTCACAAACAATCAACGAAAGACAGGGACTAAACCAAAAACCAGGATATATATACATGAACATAGAACTAAGGGGCCAATGAACAAACAGAACACCAAACAAGATAACGAGGGAAGCAAATGGCAAACTTAACGAGGGCAGGTGAAAACAATGAACAGTGAACACGAGGGCTGACAGGAAGACTATGGAGGTACAAGGGTGACAAAAGTGAAAACTAAGGAATAACAAAAGTGACAAAATTACAAACAAAGGGCAACAGTGAGACAAGACAGGGTAACCGTTACAAATATATATATATATATATATATATATATATATATATATATATATATATATATATATATATATATATATACACTCACTTAAAGGATTATTAGGAACACCATACTAAAACTGTGTTTGACCCCTTTCTCCTTCAGAACTGCCTTAATTCTACGTGGCATTGATTCAACAAGGTGCTGAAAGCATTCTTTAGAAATGTTGGCCCATATTGATAGGATAGCATCTTGCAGTTGATGGAGATTTGTGGGATGCACATCCAGGGCACGAAGCTCCCATTCCACCACATCCCAAAGATGCTCTATTGGGTTGAGATCTGGTGACTGTGGGGGCCATTTTAGTACAGTGAACTCATTGTCATGTTCAAGAAACCAATTTGAAATGATTCAAGCTTTGTGACATGGTGCATTATCCTGCTGGAAGTAGCCATCAGAGGATGGGTACATGGTGGCCATAAAGGGATGGACATGGTCAGAAACAATGCTCAGGTAGGCCGTGGCATTTAAACTATGCCCAATTGGCACTAAGGGGCCTAAAATGTGCCAAGAAAACATCCCCCACACCATTACACCACCACCACCAGCCTGCACAGTGGTAACAAGGCATGATGGATCCATATTCTCATTCTGTTTACGCCAAATTCTGACTCTACCATCTGAATGTCTCAACAGAAATCGAGACTCATCAGACCAGGCAACATTTTTCCAGTCTTCAACTGTCAAATTTTGGTGAGCTCTTGCAAATTGTAGCCTCTTTTTCCTATTTGTAGTGGAGATGAGTGGTACCCGGTGGGGTCTTTTGTTGTTGTAGCCCATCCGCCTCAAGGTTGTGCGTGTTGTTGCTTCACAAATGCTTTGCTGCATACCTCGGTTGTAACGAGTGGTTATTTCAGGCAAAGTTGCTCTTCTATCAGCTTGAATCAGTCGGCCCATTCTCCTCTGACATCTAGCATCAACAAGGCATTTTCGCCCACAGGACTGCCGCATACTGGATGTTTTTCCCTTTTCACACCATTCTTTGTAAACCCTAGAAATGGTTGTGCATGAAAATCCCAGTAACTGAGTAGATTGTGAAATACTCAGACCGGCCCGTCTGGCACCAACAACCATGCCACGCTAAAAATGGCTTAAATCACCTTTCTTTCCCATTCTGACATTCAGTTTGGAGTTCAGGAGACTGACCAGGACCACACCCCTAAATGCATTGAAGCAACTGCTATGTGATTGGTTGATTAGATAATTGCATTAATGAGAAATTGAACAGGTGTTCCTAATAATCCTTTAGGTGAGTGTATATATATATAATTTTTTTTTAATCATAAAATGCCCTTACAAATTTGGCATCTTTACCATACATACTGTACGCTACAGCAAATCTATAACTAGCACTACTCTGAGAGATACAGCATGTGTTTTTAAGTGTGACACAATTAAAAGCTACCAGGGGCATGCAACATACAGTATAGTCACATCAATTGCAATGCTCCTGAGAGACTTATGCTTTCAACCTGAGATTTGTAGTGTTATAATTACTGAATATTTTTCAATAATTTATTTCTTTCCTCCTGAACTCATGCCTGTCAGAATCAATGAAAAGCCTCAGAAACACACAGAGTATTAATAGCATGAAAGGCCATTTTGTTTTGTGTGGATCAAATATTTCTGCAAACAAAGACCTTCTAATTAAACCCAACATGGAGTTTCTTTGGTAGTTTGTTGGAAATTAATGTGCTGTAGAACAGTGAAATGTTGGAAATGCTGAAGGGAAAAAAAATCGAAAAGGGTTTGAGGTCATTACATCCAAGTGAGCACAGATGGAAACATCATGTAGTGATTTCATTTAATGATTAGCTGAAGATCAAACACGCTTTCACTGCAGAACAGAATTTGATATGAAGTGCTATTCATGGAACAAAACAAGCAAATGTGTTTGACAGCGAGTGGGTCATGAACTGTGTGGAGGTGGAAGTGAAGATTCAATGAATGTTTAAATTAGTGAAAGTCAATTGTGATAGACCTTATTAATGAGAAAATGCTCCAAAGTCTAAGATGCATTATCTATTTAAAAAAAACGTCAACTTGTAAGAGTGCTCCTCAAGACACTAACATTCTATTCCTGTAACCCGCACAAGAAGAGACAGTCACAATGTATAGTCAAACTGCGTTTATTGCAGGCAAAGCAAAAGTACAAATAGGGCAAATCCAGAAGAGAGTGGTCGAGGGGAGCGTAAGGTCGAAGCCGGGGAATCAGGATATGGCAACGGGGCAAAACTACAAAAGAGTGGTCGAGGAAAGCGTAAGGTCGAAGCCGGGGAAGTCAGAATAGCAGAACGGGTAAACAAGTGAGTTGAATAGACAGGGGAGCTAGGGGAACACTAGAGCTGGCAAAGCGAAGGGGTAAACTAAACAATAACCAACAAGAGTGAAACGATATATAGGTTGTGATATATATAGGGGAGAAAACGAGCGGTGCAGGTGAAACGAATAACCAGGTGATTGGGACGAGTACAGGTGAAACTAATACTCTGGTGATTGGGAGCGTGCATGAGAGCCAGAGGGGGGTGATTGGGAGTGAGCGTGTGAGCTCGGGGAGCGAGCCTGTGAGCTCGCTGAAGCAGGGAGAACTAGAGGAGCGGGGTTCGTTACAATTCCATTCTTTATGCTACATCTAGCTTTTATTTTTTAAGCAAGAACTCAACTTGAGTTGAGTTATATACTCAACAGCTGTCACGAATTATTAGGGAAGTCAGGAGAAGGCAGACGGGAGGTGTGGATCCAACTGCGGTTTTATTTAACAAGCATAAGTAAAGTAAAACAAACTCAGGAACAAATGAAAGAAGTCCACGATGGGAGAAAACTAAACTAAACACTAAATACACACAGATGAACAGGTTGACAAAACATCCACGAAGAGCAGGGTAACCTCGGACGAACACGGGTGATAGGCGTAAGCAAATATGGGCACGAACATGAAACGTTAACATTCAACAACGATCGACAAAGACTGAACAAGGAACCAGGTTTAAATACAGGAGGGAACAAACAAGGGAATGAGGGACACGTGGAGGAAACAATCAGGGAAAGACCAATGATACAAAGAAACTACAGAGGACTACAAAAACCAAAAAGTAAACAGGAACTAAACTAAACTTCAAAATAACAGCACAAAAACAAAAGACAACAGTGAACATGACAGAATAAAAGAAACTACAAAAGGACTACAGAAACCAAAACAGGGAACATTAACTAAACTAAACTTCAAAATAACAGCACAAAACAAAAGACAACAGTGAACATTACAACAGCAGCTTGAGTTTGACCTCTCGGGCTGATGTCATCCACCTACTACATACCAAAACCATTTTTTTACTACTCTACATGTGTCTGCCCCATAGCACAACATCAGTTGCACAAGTAGAACATGTATCTGGATCAATTTCCTTTATTGTTCCTGGAACACCATTCCTATCAATCAATCGCAGCTCTAATGCAAAGATCAATGTTGTTCTAGGAACAATAAAGGATGCTGATCTAGAAATGTTTCATATTTGTATAAATAAGTTGCTATCCAATTGCTCAGCCACAATAAGCTTTATGTCAAAACAATAATCTGAACTAAATCTAACCTGATCCTCATCAAATCTCCATCATCTTCTTTTAAATCTTTAGTTGTGTATACCTTGACTATAAGTCGTAGTCAACAAACAAAAATGGACAATGCTTATACGGAGCATAGCAAGAACTAACCACTAAGAAAAAAACCAGCAAACTTGCATACATATATTTCAAATTGTAGAATTAAACCAACTATGCCACCCTGGGACTTTACTCGTGGAAATGATAACCGATAAAGTGCACACAGGTTCGTTACCAAAAAAGGCAGAGATGTGGGCACCAGTACATAAATAGATTTCTTTATTGAAATGAACAACAACAATAAATATATATAAAACCTGTGGTTGGCTGGGTTGAACTCGCCTATGTACCAGATAAATTTTCACAATTTACTCCACACATAACAAAACTTAAGAAAACAAACAAAAACAAAAAGATCACACGGCTTACCGGTAACAGGGGAGGCTAGCTGAGAGCTTATATGATCTCCTAAAAAGCACTTCACTCACCCAAATACACACATATACACTGTGAGAAATTGGATGCAAGTAGCAAGGCATGGCACTCATTGAGGAAATACCACCACCAGGGGATGGGGACAGCTAGCCTCTCTACCCAGGGGAACTTCGGCTCTTAAAAAGAATGTAAACAATATAAAAAGGTAATCTAATGGATATGCAACAAACCAACACCGTACATCAATGGGATCTTCTGACAAGATTAGCGCTCAAAACCCCACAGCCTGGGAGAACACCCTCAGACATGCGAGTCAACCTACCAGAAACAAATCAAATAATTAAAACTAAAATGTATCCACCTTTATAGGGTAACAGCCTATCCTGCTACATATAGAAGAACTGTATTTGGAAATGAACTAATCAGAAAAACTGTGAGGAAAAATAAAGCAGTTTAGAGCTTTGTGGCACATCAAATAATCGTCAGCTTTTGGTCAAGGTTAGACACACAATTGCATTTCATTGTGGTACTTTGCTAAGTATAACCATATATTTGCTTTCTTAATCAAAGTATTTTCTCTAACAAATTCAATCCTGAAAATAAATGAGTTTAAATTCGCTTTAAGGCAATCAGAGATATTCAGTTATAACAAAACTATCATTCCAGTGCATATGTCTTTTGTATAAGGAGACGCCACCATCAGCTGTAGATATATACAAACACTCCTACTCATTACTGTGTGCTGAATGAATGCTCCTTTGTTTTATTTAATATGTAGACTATGCTTCAGGCACATGGCTTGAAGTAATGGAATACCAGTGCTGCTCTAATTAGGCTTAAGCCTAATAATGAAAGAAGGTTAATGAGAGATATTTCTTATGTCTGCCATGCAGCCTGTTTGAGATTCAGCAATAACCTTGGGCAAACACCTGCAGCTAATTAACCAGTAGCTGCTTTATAAAACAAAACAAAAAAAAAAAAAACTTTATTTAAGCAGTGGCATTCAGATATTGAGCTCTTCATCAAGAGACAGGCTTTTAAACTCCAAGGCAACCCTTAATGTCCACATACCAATGAACTGAACCTTATAGTTTGATCTTATTCTACAAAACTACACTAGTAAATTGTATTAGATTATAATACAAGTCAGAAGTTTAGACACACTCTAGTGTCTACCAAAAACTACCAAAAGCAGCAAACCAGAATCCAACATTCATGGGAACTCCTTAAAGTTTGCTTAAAGCCATACAGGTGGATACATCATGAACATGGTTGAGAGAATACCAAGAATATGCTGAGCTAGCCTTATGGGGGGTACTTTGAAGAATCCAAAATATAATTTTGTTCTTGAACTCATAAAAAAGTGGACATACCTGTATATCTACAGTAAGGTCAGGCCAAGAAAGCACAAACAATTGTAATAATTTGTCTGACACAAGCAAATTAAGCCACTACTCATTAAGTATAGTTTTATACTTATTTGGAGGAGTGGTGACTATTCACAATTTGTCTCAAATGATGATGTTGTTCTATAATTAGTGCTATCCAAATTAATTAGGATTACATGACAGTTTCATAACTAGCCTAGATTTATTTGATTATTGCCGCAATAACAGTACATTTTAAAAAAGATACTGTGCTGTTGTCTTTTTTTATGATATTAGACTTTATTATGTGCTAATTGCTCTTTCTGTCATAAATGTCTTTGCAATTACCATGCAATTAAATTAGTGTTTCTCAAAGAGAGCAAACCAACTAAAAGTGTGGTGAGTGACATATGCATCTTAACAATAGAATTCCTGATCAATATGTGTTCTGCCTATCTGCTGGAGTCTCTGTGACTGAAATGACAGGCTATTGTCAGTGGACCCTGCTGGGAAAGAATAAAACTGTCTGAATGGCTAGATTGAGACAGCATTCACTTCTTTTGTGCACACTATGTAGAGTGCAATAAAGCTGTGTCAAGCCTTAAGCGAAACCAAGGCCAGAAACTTTCTAAAGGTATACATGCTCAAATCCAATTTGTACTTACTGTGGCATAAACATAGAGAAACATGTTCAAGGTATTTTATTTGGTGTTGATCCTTTTATATTATTCACATACCAAGTTTTGAAGCCTTGAAAACAAAGGAAAGTCTTGCTTTAGATGATATGATGTAATATTCAATTTACAAGCATCAAAACTTAAATGCACTTGCTACTTCATTAAACTGAATACAATGTGGGGAGTACAGAATACTTTATACTAGACTTGTAGTGGAATGAATGAATATGCGTAAAGTACAGAGAATCTTTACCTGTGTCATCACCAAACAATATGTGCTACCAGCCAGAGTTTAATCCTGATCCGTCCCTGATATAAGACCTCAGCATGAAAGCAATGTACTAGCCACAAGGGTTTCTGCCGTCAGCTAGCTCAATAGACAGCCCATAATTTATTTTGTTTGGTCCTTTCATTTTCCTCCTAAGCCCACTGAACAGGGAACACACAAAAACACACACACACACACACACACACACACACACACACACACACACACACACACACACACACACACTAGGACAAATGTAATCAATAAAACTTGTTTCACAATTATCAAAAGCATATGGGTAGAAATACTTGAACAATCTGCAGCGTGACATGCTTTACTCAATAGAAAACTATTTTAAAAAGCATTTTGCTAATCATTTTAAAACTGTTATGCATGGAGTTTTTATGACCTAATTTGTCACACCATATGACATTTTAAATGAACTATTTAAGGCCAAAAGGTGATTCAAATAGCCAAAAACAAATATTGACAAGTTTCATGAACAAAGAAATAAACGTTACCTTATATCCTTTAATACTTATTTTATTTAAATAATTTTTGTTACATATTTGAACCTAAAATCTTGATTGATTCAAACAAAAAGTGATAGTACATGTAATAGATATGTTATGTTCTAGAAATAAAACTAGAAATATTTTTTTGAGTGTCATACAACACAAAAAACTCAAATGAAAAAGAGACTGAGAGACAGCAAGTGTCACAAAAAAGACAGAGTGTGTTATTTGGAGATGCTTCCATGGACAAACTCAGAGACACACAATCAGATATGTGGTTTCCAGGCATTTTTTTCTTTTTTTTTTTTTGTTCTCTCTTATCTCTTCCTCCTGTCATTGTGAGGGGTGCCCTCTACAGGCCAGTAACCATTATAGAGAAGAGTAGGAAGGTGATGACGACAATGACGGCAGGAAATTGATGTGTGTTACAAACATGCTCCATATGTTCACATAGATCAGCTCAGTAAGACACTATTGTGTTAACTGCTGCAGAGATAATCTATTCTCTTCCAGAGATAAAGAGACTGAGGGAGTTTATACACGCAATAGCTGAGAGCGGCTCCTTTTAACCTTCGTCTCAACACCTCTCCATCAAACACCCACCCCCTCCCATCTTTCTCTCTTTCTCTCACACTCTCTCCCTCCCTCTTCTCAAGACTTCTCAAACTCATACTCTCAAATCCTCACTCTAATTCTCACCCACCAAAAATACACAATTTCACACCAGCGCTCAGATTTGTGTATACACACACTCTCACACACAGAGTGAAATCAGCCTGCCATAGCGCTGACTCTCATAGCTGGTTAAGCCTCTGTGACGCATGAGGAGGAAGATGATACATTTTCATTGTGTTTTTGATAATGTTTCCACTCGTTCTCACACAACCTGCTGCAAAGCCCCTCCAAGCAGCACCACACAATATCAAGGTGCTGTCTCCGTGTAGCATGTGCAATTTGATAGTGTTTTGTGTGTTCGTTCATGTGAGTAAGCAACCATACACTGTTAAAAAAAAAAAATAAAACTCTGCAAGTACCAAATAGTATGTCAACATGTCTGTGGACTGCACAGGCCCATCTGAACAAGATAACTTTGTAATATCTGATAGGAAATGCATTGCAATTAGACTACGCAGGGCGAGTGGATGCATTTCTGTGGGTGTGTAATTTAAGTACAGAGTCTTTAGGAGGCATTAAAGAACTTATGGAGTCACAAGCGAAGTTCACTATGCCATTATAGATTCAAAGGGGGAAACTTTGAGAGGAAAATGCTGAAAGCGGCACACACACAGAATCCATAAAAAAAAACTAGACATATTGCAACACGCACTCACACGAATGATTCTTCAATGAGGGGGACTTTTTAACTACATAAAATCTTGTAAAAGAAAGCTTTTGAAACCGTTTTACGATAAAACATTTGTCCTGGAATAAAGATCTGGGGCCGTGTGCATAAAGTGGCTTAGAGTAAAATTTTTGTCTTAAGTGTGTCAAAATTCTAAGAATTATGTAATTTTGCTCTTATATCTAGAACTAGAAGAGTAAGTGTGATTCATAAATGTTAAGACTTGGTCTCAGCTCCTAAATTATTTAAGAGTGCTGAAGAAGTATCCTAACCTAAACAATCATGAAAGGATGAGTGATGTCATGCCACACTGACATAATACCCTTGCAGGCTCTCTATTGACTGATTCAGTATTTGCTTTTAAGACTGTTCTTAAGAGTATTTCTGAGAAGATTTATGCATATGGCCTCTGATCACATTAATCTTTAAGTGGATTTTGGTGTAATGTGCTGCAAGCTTTTTTTTCTTTTTTTAAGTCAAAGTAAATCGATTGTTTCTGAATTAAAAATTCTCAAATATGAACTGTTTAGGCAACTAATAGACCTGGGACCGTATGCATAAAGCCACTTAGAATTTTTACACACTTAAGAAACATTTTACTCTAAGAATAATGTAATTTTGCTCTTATTCCTGGACTTAAGAATCTGCAACATAATCCCACCAGAAGTCGGCATGCTGTTTCCGAAAGTTCTGGTACCCAAGGATCAGCGAAAGTATACGACGAGAGAGAATTACAGGCAGCTGCTCTGAGTGTTTATGTTTGTGTGTTTTGGTTCAGTTTTATATTAAAACTATTATTCATATTGTCAAGCCGGTACTTGCCTCCTCCTTTCACTTAACTCCCTTACAAACATATTATAATTTTTTTTTATAATGTCTGATATTAATCAGGAATAAATTAATACTGTTATGTCGCTCTGACGCAATACCCTTGAATACAAAATAATTAAATTGTGGCAATGTTACGATCCCTGTGTTCTCTAGTCACGTTCATGTCACGTTTCCATGTGGTCCGACCCGTGTTTTCTGTTTCACCCTCGCCAGTCACGTTCCATGTCACTCTTCCTTGGTATCCGTCCCGTGTTTTCTGTTTCACCGAACACGCTCCCTGTCATATCTTCCTTGTTGCCTGCCTGTGTTTCACTGTCTCTGTTAGAACTACACTTCCCTTCGTCCTCACTCCTCATCACCGCTGTCACAGCGTTATTGTCCACACCTGTCGTCTATTTTATTATCACCTGTCTTCGTTAATCTGTCATTGGTTTTGTTTGCTCATTGGTTCCTTTGTTCTCTGTCTGTGTATTTAAGCCCTGTCTGTTTGTGCTGTGGTTGTCGTTCGTTAATGTTAGTATCACGTTTCCGTGTATCAGTTCCGATGTCTGCTTAAACGCCTTCTGTCCGTGTTCCCTGTCAGTCTGTCTACCCGTTCATGGTTACCCTGTCGTCCGTCCAAGGTTCCCCTGCTGTTCTCGCGTTCCTGCCTGTTTTCCCATCGTGGACTTTCCTTTGTTCTAGTGTTTGTTTATTTTTTATCCCAATAAAGCCTGAGTTTGGATCCGCACTCTTGTCTGTCTTCCCTGATCATCACAGAACGAACGACCCTCAAGCCTCAAGCAGGAAGACCGTTCGGTGGAGGACTACACCCGCGATTTCCTCTTGATTGCAGGTGCCACTGACTTCTCTGACTCCGACCTGGTGGCGTTTTTCCAGGCCAACCTGAGTGGTGCGCTCCAGGAGCGGTTACCACTGACTGAGCCAGCGCCTGTAGCCTCGACCGTCCCTGAGCCAGCGCCTGTAGCCTCGACCGTCCCAGAGCCTGCGCCAGTAGCCATGACCGTCCAAGAGCCTGCGCCAGTAGCCATGACCGTCCCAGGGCCTGCACCAGTAGCCATGACCGTCAAATGGCCAGCACCAGTAGCCATGACCGTCCAAGAGCCAGCACCAGTAGCCATGATCGTCCCAGGCCCAACGCCAGTAGCCAGGACCGTCCAAGAGCCAGTGCCCCTCAGGCCTCCCGAGCTTCCCAGAGCTCCGCCTCCCGAGCTTCCCAGAGCTCCGCCTCCCGAGCTTCCCAGAGCTCCGTCTCCCGAGCCTCCCAGGGCTCCGCCTTTAAAGCCTCCTACGGTGCCACCTCCCTCGGCTCTGCCTCCAGAGCCTTCCAGGGCTTCGCATCTAGAGCCTCCTACGGCGCAACCTTCCTCGGCTCCGCCTCCTGAGCCTTCCTCGGCTCCGCCTCCTGAGCCTTCCTCGGCTCCGTCTCCTGAGCCTTCCAGGCCTCCGCCTCTAGAGCCTCCTACGGCGCCACCTCCTACGATGCCACCTCCCTCGGCTCCGCCTCCGGAGCCTTCCAGGGCTTCGCCTCTAGGGCCTCCTACGGCGCCGCCTTCCTCAGCTCCATCTCCTGGGCCTTCCTCAGCTCCGTCCCCAGCGCCTTCCAGGCCTCCGCCTCTAGAGCTGCCTACGGCGTCACCACCCTCGTCTCCGCCACCAGAGCCTCCCGAGCCTCCTGCGGCTTCGCCTCCTGAGCTTCCGGAGCCTCCCTTAGCTCCGCCTCCAGGACCTGTCCCTGTCCGATGGCCTCCTCCCAGGCCCCCTGAACCGGCCCCTGCTCTACGGCCATCTCCCAGACCACCAAGACCTGTCCCTGTCCGAAGGCCGCCTCCCAGGCCTCCTAGACTCGTCCCCGTCTTGTGGCCGTCTCCCAGGCCTCCTCGACCTGTCCCTGTCCTGTGGCCACCTCCCAGGTCCCCTGAACCGGCCCTTGCCAAGTGGTCAGCCCCCGGGCCATCTAAACCGGCCTCTGTCCCGTGGCCACCTCCCAGGCCTCCTGACCTTGTTCCTGACCTGTGGTCTCCTCCCAGGGCCCCTGACCCAGTCCCTGTCCTGTGGCCTCCTCCCAGGCCCCCTGACCCTGCTCCCATCCTAGGGCCTCCTCCCAGGGCCCCTGACCCTGTTCCTGACCTGTGTCCTCCTCCCAGGCCTCCTGAACCGGTCCCTGCCCCGTGCCCAACTCCCAGGCCACCTAAACCTGTCCCTGTCTCGTGGCCAACTTCCGGGCCATCCAAACCTTCTCACCTATTGTGGCCGCCTCCCAGTTCACCTAGACCTGCCCTTGCCCAGTCAATACCTCCCTGGCCTCCTAAACCAGTTCCTTCCCGGTGGAGGATTCCAAGACCACCTGACCCTAGCCCGATATCGCAACCCCATAGACTGCCTGCCTTCCCTTTTCTCCTCCCCGGTCTGCCTGTCTGGCCCCTGTGTCTCCATGGACTGCCTAGTTGCCCCAATGTTCAGTCTCATCTCCCTTTTTTCCCCCGTGGTCTGCCTAATTGTCCCTTGTGCCTCCTTGATCTGTTCCTGTGTCCCTTGTGCCCTGTTAGGTCTGTCTTTTCTCCCCCTCTTCTAGCCCCCCTCGCCTGGAACATTTTGTGTTTTTGTGTTTTAAGTTTGTTTAGACTGTCTGGAATCCGGTCCTTTGAGGGGGGGCTATGTTACGATCCCTGTGTTCTCTAGTCACGTTCATGTCACGTTTCCATGTGGTCCGTCCCGTGGTTTCTGTTTCACCCTTGCCAGTCACGTTCCATGTCACTCTTCCTTGGTATCCGTCCCGTGTTTTCTGTTTCACCGAACACGCTCCCTGTCATGTCTTCCTTGTTGCCTGCCTGTGTTTCACTGTCTCTGTTAGAACTACACTTCCCTTCTTCCTCACTCCTCATCACCGCTGTCACAGCGTTATTGTCCGCACCTGTCGTCTATTTTATTATCACCTGTCTTCGTTAATCTGTCATTGGTTTTGTTTGCTCATTGGTTCCTTTGTTCTCTGTCTGTGTATTTAAGCCCTGTCTGTTTGTGCTGTGGTTGTTGTTCGTTAATGTTAGTATCACGTTTCCGTGTATCAGTTCCGATGTCTGCTTAAACGCCTTCTGTCCGTGTTCCCTGTCAGTCTGTCTACCCGTTCATGGTTACCCTGTCGTCCGTCCAAGGTTCCCCTGCTGTTCTCGCGTTCCTGCCTGTTTTCCCATCGTGGACTTTCCTTTGTTCTAGTGTTTGTTTATTTTTTATCCCAATAAAGCCTGCGTTTGGATCCGCACTCTTGTCTGTCTTCCCTGATCATCACAGGCAACTGTAAAATTTCAAAACACATTACATTTAGGAGAAGGTATTTAAAGAGACACAATAAAAAGTTTTAAAGCTATTGTAAGATATCCTTTATTTATTTATTAAAAAATTAAATAAATTCTAGGGAACAGACAAGTTCCCTGAATGAAGAATCACTAAAGAATCTCCCGTACGTTTTTAGGGTGTTTTCCATAAAGTGTTTTCCTCCTATCTTTTGTGTCTGGACAAACACAGTCTCCATACAGTAACAATTTGATTGTGAGATTGATCTGGTCTGGACTTGTTAGTTGGCAGGTTGTTTGGCTGTTGTCAGATCTAATAAGAGCCAGGAGACTTTTCCAATGATGTTAATAGAAACCCTATAGAGATACCTCAAACACACATACACTATAAGTGATTTATGACTCCAGCATGGCATGTCAGCATTGATAAAAATAATCAAACTAAAAAAAAAATCAGAGCATTGAATTGATGCTCTGTACAAAAGTAAAATACAGTAAAAAGAACATAACGGAGGTCAGTATTTATTTTACCCATATTAAAGCACAATATCGGCAGTGAGATCAAACATGACACTATGAACACTTTAAACTTAATGAAATAAAATTACTGGTCATGTTGTTGTACACAAGTTTCTTGCTTATTGAAGATCTAAAGCTGAAGTCCTGGGCAAGTGGCCATTCGCTGCTAATGACATATCACAGCGGGAATTCATCTTTACGATAAACACACACACATCAAGAGTGCTGAGATGGGCATGAGCTCTATAGGGAATCTCTTCTCCATTTCAGCTTAGAGCACTGCAGGGTGGCTTTACTCCAATGCACGTGAGAGACGTTTCTCTCTGGTTTTGAGTGTTTTGGTTAGCAGTCTGATTAGGTGTTTTGCAATGTGTAATGACTGGATGGAGTTGTTTTTTGTCTGTGTTTATATAGAGAGTACTTTTGGTCTGTACTTTCTGTTACATCTCAAACTCTTTGGATCTTAAAGCAGTATATATTTAAAAAATATATATTTCCATGAAGTTCCAAATCTAAATTAATTTCAAATGCAGGTTCAAGGTTTATTTGTTCTAGAAAAGACAGCAAATATAGTGCAGTTTAAGAAAGTGTGTTATCTGTTCTGGATTGTTTGTGTGTGTGTGTGTGTGTGTGTGTGTGTGTGTGTGTGTGTGTGTGTGTGTGTGTGTGTGTGTGTGTGTGTGTGTGTGTGTGTGTGTGTGTGTGTGTGTGTTGCTGGGTGGACTGAATGTTAACTGTACTGGACCCTAACACAATAATTGTCCTCATTCTTATCCTTTTGGTCATTGATGAAGACAATGATTTCTTCCTTGCTGACTTGGAGCAAAGCAAAGACGGATAGTGTAGATTTCCCCTCCCCAATCTACAACACACACAAAAGCACAAAACTTTATGTTAATTAATTAATTAACACAGAGAGATTAATTTATGGGGGATTTACCATGGTTACCACAATTTAAAACATGCCTCTCACAGCTTATTGTTTTTATAAAATAGTGGTAACAGCAATATGCTAATAGACAAGAAATTGTTACATATTATTAATAAAATCAGAATACACAACTCTTCTGCCAATAGTTCAATAGCATAATTATACTCTGTTTATGGTTGCCAAACAACACAGCAACTTGGTACATTACTAGATGTCTTCCTGCCAGATATGTGGATTTATTTGGAAAGTAACTGTTTTCTTTCCTGCGAATGGTTGGGTATCAAGAACTGGTCAGTTTTCTTAATAAAAATACTGGAATAAACTTCAATCAACTCTGAGCATGTGATTCAAAGTCTGTGTAAATTAACCTTTTTGTGGTATTTATGTCTCTTTGTAGACATGGTGCAAATGACCTGACTTACAGACTAACTAAATCCAAAGTATGGCTTTAGGAGAGATAACAAAGATAGCAAATTTGCTTCATACAATAAATGTGAATGGGTAATAACCAGTTACCCTAACTATGGAGGGTAGTGAATGCAATAAGTCTTGTTTTCCAAACATTATACATATTTTCTTCCTCTTAATAACTAAAAGAAAAACGAAAAAGAACCACTACAGAATCATTAATTTCTTTACAATTTCCATCCCTATCCTAAGTGCTCTGTTGCTGCAGAAATTGGTTACATTCCAGTGTATAAAGGGAGATGAGAGAAATGGCTTCTTTATATATTTGTCTTTAAACATTATCTCTAATGGATGACTAAGACATATGTACCACAGTTGAGGATTTAGTTCATAATCTCCTCAAAAGCACAGATGTATCGATTCTTCCTTTGTTTTTTGGCTAAGCGCCTATTTTACAATGACATAGTTGTTTTTTCTCAAAGAGAAAAAAACATATTCTCTATGCATTCCTCAAAAATATAGACCTCATAAATCCAGTGCAAGAGAAGATAACTGAAGCAGTGTTGACTAGCAAGAAAATGGAACAGGCCTTTACTTTTCCTTATGAGCTTCACCATTTTTATTTGACACTAAATTATCATTAATCTGTTGTGTTCAATACTGTCAGCTGCATATTTCACATTGTTCTGCTATTTATTGCCCAAATATGGGCTGTGGGCAATCAAGTGAGCCCCACTAAACTATAGAGTGATCAATGAGGGCACTGAATGATGAAATTAACACTTTCCCCCATCCTGTTTTACGCGATTTCTGGGCAAAATGATGATCAAGAAAAATTATTTTGTCACCCCCATAGCCACAGTAATATATATATATATATATATATATATATATATATATATATATATATATATATATATGAGATATTCTGTCCCTGTGGCTAACTAATGTTATTTGTCTCTGTCTGGAGTAATAGCCATCGGTTGCATATTGATCACCAAATCAATTAACAGCTTTTAATTGAAGTCTAATGTAGAGCTGTAAGACCTAGATGCATCATTCCCTCACCTAAAGGTTACATGTATTGACAGTCACAGTCTGACAGAGACATTCTCTTTTTTTCTCCTTTATTTGGACTGCAGCTTTACGGTTTCCCCAAGCATTACAAGGGGCAAAGGCACAAATTGAGTGCTCCAATATACAGAGAACTTTACGTACTGTGAAACGTGTCTAAGAATGACAGTTTAGAGAGAGAGTAATTGATTCCTAGACACTGTATGTCAGAGACCTGTCAAGAATCTTCTTCTCTGGGCTCTAATTTTTGGTAAATGGGGCTCTGACACTGCATCAGTAGCTGACGCTATAGGAACTTCTTCCAGGGGCGACAATCTTTAAAGACCTTTAAAATCACGACAATCTATTGGTAGATGCCACTTGATGCTCCGCCCAATGCATGCATCATCATGGGCATATAACCTGGAGCACAGCACCATTTCATCAGACTTTTTCCCTTTAGGGTCACGATAACATCTCTCGAGCTCTGGTCACCCGAATCTACGCTTCATCATTGAATCTGCCCACCTTAAGAGCAAGTGGATTACTTCTATGTCCTTGCTTATACTCAGATGAACAACATTTCCTTTATAATTTCTGCGTTTGAAATGCTACTGACATTGTAATTGTTGTTGTGTGTTTTATTGCAGTTTAAAGCATATAAAAGAGCCTTTTGCTCCTCCTGTTGAATTTGTGAGTGATAGGCCTGCAAGGTGTGATCAAGTTTGGCAGCTGTGAGGAAGACGGAGATGCTACATCACTTGCAGCATCTGAGGGTGAGGCCAGGTCTCACTCAGCCAATGAGTTGTTGGTATTTCCCCCCACGGGGAGGAATCCGAAATCAAAATCTCTGACTATGAGCTGACACAGGTTCTCTCTCAGGCGATCGAGAAGCTCCAGTCAGAAATGCAAGCACAAGGACCTGTTGCTCACAAATTTAGAGCATCTGAGCCCCAAAGTCAATTAGGCAAAGAGTATGTCGGTGCCCAGTCGGCAAGTTTCCTTCTTGGAAAATTAACTTTACTTGGTGACCATGTTGGCACATCTGACTGATGAATGCACTCAGTCTATTCTACAATGCTTGACGAGCTTCGAGCTCGGGAGAGCTTTACTGCTCAAACAGCAACAGAGGATCCTGGGAGCAGTGGTCACAGTCACCCCATTGTACTTGTAGCTTATGAGGCCTCTTCAGTTCTGGGTAAACTCGAGAGTGCCTTGTTATTTATGGCGACACAGTTGCTAACGTCTTGTAGTGACATGCTACTGTCAAGCTATCTAGCTATATGGAAAATGCCTGTGTTCTATCAGAAGGGTTTTGCACTTAGCCAGGTGGCCAGATGCAAAGTGATCATCACAAACTGTCCACAGTCCAATGGCTGGGGAGCCATTTGCGACTATTGTCCAGCCTCCGGCAGCTGGCCAGGTGCACAAGTGGCGTGGCATATAAATTGGCTAGAACTTCTTGCAAACTTCCTCGCTCTCGGTTTTCTGTAAGTTGTGCAGGGCTTTCATGTACTGATCCAGACAATTGGTGTACATAAAGTGTGAGGAGGGAGTGCGGTTGTGCCCAATATTGATTTTGGCACACCAGATTCACCTCTGCTGCGAGAAGCATTTCCTATCAATACGTGCAGTGCACGTCTACCTGAACTGTGAAGCAGATTTGCTCTCGCATTAGGAAATCAGCCAGGGGGAAAAAAGTCTTCACCCTCAAATGGTTCTGAGGATTTGGGAGGTATTTGTGAAAGCCGAGGTGGACCGGAAATGCACTCTATTCCCTTCTGTTGAAAAATCCTGATGAATTGGTGCTGTGCTCCTGTTTATAACGGTGATGATGTGTGCATCAGGGGCAGAGTGTCAAGCGCCATCTGCCAATAGATTGCTGTGATTTTAAAAGGCTTCAGAGATCAGAGTTCCAATAGCATCAGCTACTGATGCAGGGTCTTGTTCCCTCCTTTCAAGGAACCAAGGTTAATGTAGTAACCCATGTATTCAATGACAAATGTTTGGGAGATCACATGCTTCTTCGCAGTTTAGAGCAGTAGTTTGGTAAAACCACACCTCTTGATGAAAATTTGAGATTGGGTCACTTACCTGAAATTGTTCCTCTTTAAACTGAAGCAGATTTGGGTGGTCGGTGTACAGTTTGAATACTCTGGAGGATGAGTAGGGGTTTGTGAAACTGATTTTCTTGTTGCTGCCCCTCACTCCATCTACAGGAACTTTGATTTCAAATGCCTTAGGAGATTGAACCACATACGTCAGGTTTAAGTCACTGACATTGACTTAATCTGCCACATCATTTGTCATAGTGTTTACATTAAAAGTCCCATTAAGTCCTTCCCAATTCTCTGCAAAAAAAAAACAACATATGCTAAGACAAATTGCCACTATGGTCTAAGTTTTCACAGCCACACTTAACATGTTTGGAAACAACTTTTTACTACCCATTTTATTACTCTATATTTGCACTCGCTGTATAGTTTATCTAATGTTGTGCTCATTACAGTACTTAAATACACAGTAATTAAATCAGTGGGTTAATTGTTAGTTAACACATTTCTTGTGAGATACACTATAAAACAAAATAAAAAATGGTAAATCCAATTCATCACTACATCACACCATGCTCCAAAATCTGTTGAGCTTCCTACAGTACATACAGTAGACAGTATTTTTAGGCATTATACAACATCTGCACTACCAATGAGGCAGTCTTAAACCATAGGTAGCAATATTATGCTGTTTTTTAGTTTTAATGTTTTGATCAAATCCTAAGGCAGCATCACATTTATCCTTCACTGTAGATAAGGCATTATGTGATAATTATGTGATGAGCTCAGTGAAATTTTTAATTTGAGATGGCGGACAGAGTTAAAAGAAAATGTCAATTTACACTTTTATTTCACACAGAACCCAACATTATATAAAAAAAATGTTCCATCTTATTAAAGCTGGACTTTGTCAGGAAGTATGTGTACATTGAGTTATGTATTTTTCATGCTAATAAGAGCATTGCATTGTTAGTTTAGCAACATCTGCTATTGCCAAAATTAATTGGAACCTGTTTTTCAGGCGCTTCATGTAAGGAGTGCTATTTGAGTGGCAATCTTAAGTTGACCGTTAACGAAGTTACTACCTTACTATTTTGTGGAGTAGAGAAAATGTGTACTTAGTACTGAGGAAAATGATATGCTACTCATTATCGTTATTTTGCTTCCTTACCTTGGAAATTACAGGCAGTCGACATGTGATGCAGAGCAGCCAGGAGGCAACTAGTTGCCACATGTCCACATCGATTACATTGAGGTAAAAGAAGCGGCTTCCAGGACGCAGAGCACTCACGCCCACACAGACATCCTGCACTCCTTGAGCAGGCAGAGCGAAAACTTCACCTGGATCAACCTGCAGCACCAAAACAGAAGAGATCTTACACTCCAAGAGCTTTTGGCATCCATCAGAGGAAGTACAGAGACCCACACAGCAAGAAAAAGGAACAAAAAACTATTTAAACACATTGTTACTCTATGCAGACTTTCCCTAGGACTTTCGAAGCTGCACTTTAAGCTCATAACGTATAAAAATATTGCTTCATTATCTTTTCTCAGCATCTGCTATCCAACACCAGCACATGGCCAATAAAACCAAGAACAAGGTCACTTCTTTCAAACAGTGCTCAGTTGACAAAGGAGCTGCTATATTTGCTCTGCTTGTATATTTAGAAAAACAGGAAATATCAAATTCAAGATTTATGACGCTAATATAATGTGCATGTTCCATTATTTTCCTGTAATTTTCTGTTTGAATTCACATTAAAGCCCTGCTTCCTTTCCTGAGGTATACTGAACAAAGGAAGTCAATGATATTGTTTCAACCAGAAGGGCTTTATTGTTTTCAACCTCTCACTTTACATGGCCTCATTTATATAGACACCATTTTAATTGCATTTAGTATTGAAAAGTAGTATTTGCTTGATCAGAACCAGAGTTTCCAAGACCCTCCCTCTTTCTCTTTTAACAATGCATTATCAGTTCTGAACCAAGGATCATACAGTTTGGCCCCAATTTACTACAGATTTGCCTGTATAAAAACATTCAAACCTGATAGCTTGCTAATGGAAGGTCTGCGCTGATCTACTAATGTAGTCTTTTTAATATTGTGTATTTCAGATGCGCAAAATAGCATGTCTTGGCAATTTTTGCGTTTCCCCGAAATCCCTATGCAATTTTAAGGGCGGTCTAGATGCAAATTAATCAAATTGCACCAGCAAAGTGATTTATAAAGCCTCAAGTAATTTCAAAATCGGAAACTATGAGAGCAAATTAATACAAAAGGCAGTATTATCTGATTTGCACTGTGCATCATGCTGTCATTGTGACAAAAAGGAGACTTTGAGAACACACAATATGAAGAACACCATTTATTGACACACATAAATGTGAAATTAAATGAATACTCGTGAAAAAACTGTTTTATTAGATTATTTTAAAACTTGATATCATAACTGATAACATAATAATATTGCTTTCCAGTAGGTAGGCTGATACACACCTTTATGCCAGACAGGTTTCGTCTTGATACCATGAAATGAACAGGGAGCGCAATCTCTGTACCGTGCCGCTTCCCTTTTCCCTCTCATGTGCAGCTAACTTTGCAATGGTCAAGATAATAGCGGTTTGAAATTCAGATTTAATTTAAGTATACATCAGTGGTGCGATGGCTTAACGTGTACATAATGTTGTATTTTCTTGTGATTTATGAACATTTCAAGTGAAGAGTGTCAATAGCAGAGATTTTATGACGATATCCTACAATCCTATATATAAACATACAAATGCCATATTGAATAAAAATAAAATGGCGTTTAGTGAGAGCTGTACTGTAATTGCATTTGGTGCAAATATCACATGCAAACGCCTCCTTTTGGAGGGTGTGCACGATGCGCACATACATTTTCATAGATTGCACAAGCAAATGTGCACCCGTTATTTGAGATCTTAGTAAATCGGGGCCTATGTGTTAGTATAATAAAAAATTACAACAGTTCACTTCCGCAAGTTAGTCCAGATTGCGTTCATACTGATCATGAACCATATATCCAAGTTCACATGAACCATAACCAATTTTGAACCAGATGTCAAAAGCTTTGGGTCTGCACCAAGATGTCTGGTGTGAAAACACTTCAAAGGAAGAAATGGGCCACATAATCCCCAAGTTTGCTACCGTGATCTGTGTACTTTTTCTGTGACCCAGCTATGCGTACTTTACCTGAAGCTCCAGGGGATGTGACGTGCAGGACTTGACCCTGCGAATGGCTTGAGTGCAGTGCAAAACCAGTGAAAGCCAAATGAGAGTGCCACAAACACAGCTCAGGTTCATCCTTTGCAGGTAATCCACATATACCTGCCAGATCTGTGCAGGGGAGGCTAGCCAAGGGTCACTGCCATAGAGAGATTGCCATAGAATTATGTGAACAAACCCCCACATATAAAAGAACTATCACTTTTATCTTTTCATACAATGACACATTGGCAAGACAGGCCTGACTGTCTCATGTCCCCAGAGAGAGACACATATCGCAAATCTTCAAAAGATGAATGAAATGAAATTCATTCACCCATTCATTAGGAGCACCTCATGAGCCAGCAGGCAGTCATGTCCCCACAGGAAGTTTAGAGATGTTGATGTCATTCTTTATTATTCTGCCTGCTGGATATCAGGAGTTTCACTGTATTAAAAATTATGGACTTTGTGTTTGAGCTCTTCACCCTGCCTGAGGGGGTTCAAGCTCAAGGGACAAAGTTTGGAAAACATTTGTGCCATCCTTGAATGTTCAAGTGTCCTTAACCGCAGCTGTTGTTTCAAAATGCTATAGCTGATAGATTTCCTGTTTATTATAATTACTCAGAAACTGTGTTGGTTTTGAGTTTGTCTACTGTGTATTAAGAGCTCACTAATTAGAGTGGATTTCAATGCATTTGTTTTGTGGACACAGCAAACTCTCATTTTAATTTTGCAAGATAAAAAAGGAGGAACAAGAAAGCAAAACAGTTTTAGGATGAATTCAAAGAACATGTATTTTAGTGTCTTAACTACACTATGCAATCAAGTTTAACCTAAATGCACTAAAATAGCACTGTGCTATTTTACAATTTATGAGAATTTAAATTAAGTCATTGCCATTCTTTTGGCTTATTATAGATTCTGCCTTATTCAAAAAAGTGGATAAGTAAATTAAATTTAAAATAGATGTTTATGTTTATTTTCAATGGATCATTGTAACAGTAATTCATAAAATTAATTGAATATTGGAGAAAAGGGAACTATCATTTATATTCATGAGGAAAGTGCTAACTGATTGAAATGTTGCGATCCCTTGCCATCCTACGATTCAGAAATGAGCTTGCGGGCCACTTGAACTGAAGCAAGTTTGACACGTGTTGTTATGCGATGACATGACTGTGCGTATGCGCGTGTACTGTATTTGTGTGTGTGTGTGTGTGTGTGTGTGTGTGTGTGTGTGTGTTCTGGGGTCTCTTGCGCAGTGTAGAAAGCACACAGCTGACTGTGGCTGGCAAGTGTTATGTAGCATCAAAAATATTAAATGAACCATGTGAAATTCCAACATTGTGAGGTGCTCATAATTCAGCAGTGGCTCAGCACCGCCAAAATCCATATAGGGGAAACAATGCCGTAACCAGGCATATACAGTATTCGGATGTGCGGTGTAGTCAAGTGGACTTTTGGCTTTTAAAAGAGTGGAATCACGTGCCTGGATCACAGTGGTAGAGCAGTGCTGAATAGCCTAGTAAAATGTAACAGATTTTGATAGTCTGCTGCATCCTCCACAACCTGCAAGATTGGGAATTGCATCATGCAAATTGAGCTAAGCACTACATTTTTGGTGTGTTCGTGCCATAATTTTATTTGCATTTAATTGAGTGCCAAATCATTGCAGATAACGCAAATAAAATATAGTGAAAATATAATGCAAAAGAACTGTGCAATAAGCGGGGCACAGCTCATTCTTACTGAATTCCCATCTTAATATTAAAATATAAGAATAACAGTGTAATGAACACTTTGCCTGTAAATGATTTGTGTTGCTTTATGATTGCTGTTACTCTCGCTGAATCGAGTTCCATAGAGAGATGTATGATCTGCAGGTACTGAAATTGTGTTTTTATTCATGCTCACTGATTATGAACTCAGAGATGTTGTGGATTTTGATGAATAAATGAATATTATGATCTTATGCAATCAGACATGAGACTTAATGACAAATGTCATTAATCACTCATAAAGGGATTAATCAGGGACCAGGCTTTCACACATACACATGCACACACACACACACACACACACACACACACACACACACACACACACACACACACTTACAAAAAGACACACACCTCTCGTGCAGCTGGAAAAGTGAACATTATACATTAACAGGTTATATCTTCTTAGAAAACAATAGACTGAAATGTAGGACAAGGGGAAAAGGTGAAAAAGGAGGTGTACATACGTGAAAATGGTGATAAAGAAATTCTTAATCTGTGGACTTGGACAACAAGGTACTCTCAGATAAACATCCTGTGGTTCTCCAGGAGCCTAAAGTTTTAAAAAGCAAGACAAATTAACTCCTTACCAAAAGCCAAATATACCTCAATAATGATGAATGGATTCATTTGATTGATTGTTAACAGGAAGAATTATGGAACAGTTAGCCCAGTACACAAAGATTTTACAGAATTTCCACTTGAAAATTGTCTTTTTTGAAAAATTAGTGTGCAGCTATTTCGGTGACGCCACCACAAGTCAGCTCAAAACCTCAGACACTAATTATTATCTCATCTCCAGTCTGATTGGCTGGCTGCTATTAAAAGTGACTCCCGGTTGGCTCACCAAGGTGGTGGTGTGGCAGATGACATTGGGGTCACTGCAGCTCACATGGAGGGTGGCAGAACCATCTGTGAGCCAGTACAAAAGGAGACAGAGCACATATGAGGTCTTTAGTTCAGGACAAATAGCAGACACGGACGTGTGCTTGTATGTGTGTTTATGTATGCTGCAGCGAAGATGTTTGTAATGAGCTGCACCTGCTGTGCTGTACCAGTCTGAAGGCAGGTGAATGCCTTTCTTCAGGAAGGTGAGATCAGGCTGGTAGAAACTGAAGGTCTGGTCCACCACATGTGGCGTTGGTTCAACATTCACCTGGCAGATTGCCAGAGGCTTGCTATCCTCCCCAAGGAACTGCACCTGTATGACAAGCAGACAAATTACAGGCTACACAACACACATCACACTCAAGATGAAAATATTTTAAAGGTTTCCTGCAAGTTACAAACCTCAAAGAGCTCACAGGAGAAAATAAACAGGTTAGTTTCCAAAGCAAATTACCTACTGTTTTCCAGCTAACTCAAGGGTCTTCTGAGAAATCTAATGGTGTCTGATTGCAAATGTCTGTGATTGTTATTATTGAATTTTCATTACCGTTAAGATCACCATGCCTGCCAATCTTCTGTCTTCTGCGTGAATTTTTATTTGGATGTAAAGTTTTTAAATAAGAAATGAAAATTAACAAGGAGAGCCAAATCTGCTCAGTTACGTAATTTTATAATTATATGTATTATTTAATTGGGTTTATTATATGCAGCCACTTCTATAAACTCATGCAAATGTATAATGTGTAATTAATAAAAAAAAATAATAATTTAAGTAATTTTACATTTAAACTGATAAAGTTTAAAAGATATGTTAATTTTAACACCTAAATTATGTGTTTAACCTTCTGTAGAGCCCACATCACTCCCAGCTCTGTCATAAACATGGAGATTTTAGTCCCGTCCAGATCAGTCCATTAAATCGCAGAAGTCGGTTGATAATAAAAGTAACTCAAACATCATGGAGAAAACTAATCCAATCCGAATAGGGCTTAAGCCTGTCTTTTTAGCAGGGGTGGTCAAGGACTACCAATAAATGACAGCGTTATCTGAGATCAGTCACACTGAATGAACCGCACTGACAGTATGTACATCGATATGAAGTAACGCGAGTCATCTGCAGTCTGAGAGCATAACCTCTATGGCATGTGATACAGTTGAGCTGGCTGTCAGATTCACAGCCCAAGACAACACACTGACACTTCTCTGAAGGAGATGTCAGTTTGTGCACAGCAATGCTTGACCCCAAGTGACCTAAAAGTTATATGGGAGTTCAGTGTCTATGTGTGTGTCAGAGGCATTTCAAAGTGTCACCATCAGTCCCTCTCGGCTACATATGGCAGCAGTAGCCCAAAGGCACAATGAGTCACAATGGTATGAAACAGCAATTACACACACACTCACACACACACACACACACACACACACACACACACACACACACACACACACACACACACACACACACACACACACACGTTGTTGCGGCTATCATTTTGAAGACTTTACATAGACATAATGATTTTTATACTGTACAAACTATAGATTCTATCCCCTAAAACTAACCCTCACAAAAAACGTTCTGCATTTTTACATTTTCAAAAAAACATTACTTAGTATGCTTTTTAAGCAATTTGAATTATGGGGATCCTAGAAATGTCCTCATAAACCCCATTTTTAGCATAATATTCTTGTAATTACCAGCTTGTAACCTAAAGAAATATCCTCGTAACTCCTCCCAAACCAAATAAATATAGAGAGCACTACAATAAGTTGTACTCAGACACCACTCAGAGTTGGTTACAATCATTTAACATTATCTTTCACTTTCCTTTTGAAACTTAAAACTGGTTTATTCTCTTGTCTAATAGGGACAGGAGCATTCATCCGAATATTAATACACAAACAGTAATAAATGTCATTTTTGTTTAGTTCAGGAGAATCTTACAACATGAGATACATTAAATTTTACTGTTGTTGACTAGGTCATCTTTGTTTGTCTGTATTTTATTTTACCAAACCAGCCACTGTACAAGTGTTGGCCCACTCCTCTGACTGCAAAAATACTAATCAGACTGTATAAGATTCTGTGTGTGCTCAGCAGTGCATTGAAAGTTCTTACCTTGATGGATTTGGCTTGAATTGTATTGAACAAATGCTTCTGAACCATATGTGGACTTCTTGAAATCTTTAAGCTTTTTGTATCCTGCAATATTAGAAGAGAGTGATTCATTTACAGTGCACTATTCAGTGAGACAGAGAACAATAACAATGCAATAATGTCATTAATGGATGGAAAATCAGTGTTTGTACAGGTCTGTTCAGACCGTCTGAATGTAGCTGTTTTAATCTCTTTCATTATTGTTGATGCTTTGAGGCATTTTAACCTCCCTCCTTCCCTTCTGAGTGCTACAGACTATAAACAAACCAAAATCCAATTAAACCGGAAACATGTGAACTAATCCAAGTCTCATCAGTGCATGAGGGAAATGAGGGAACAAATGCAGCTTCATATTGATGGCACATTGTTCATGGTTGAATTGAACTACAGTACTAAACACAAAGAAAATTAAAGTCCACATTTTTTCCTGATGATATTTTCCAGCATCAGCAGTACAGCGGACAGATTTGGGGCTTTGGGTTTGTGTGGCATGTACTGATGAGAATGAACTTGGTTATACTGTAGCTGTGAGAGATGTCGTAAAGATCCAGTTTACACTTGGAAGTAAAGGGACAGTTCACACAAAAATAAAAATTCTGTTATCATTTATTCACCCTCATGTTGTTTAAAACCCCTGGAACACAAAAGGAGATATTAGGCAGAATGACAGCCTCAATTTACACTATTCACCCTCATTGTATCTGTTTTTACATATAGTAAAAGAGAATGGTGACTGAGACTGTCATTCTGCCTACAGTAACATCTCCTTTTGTGTGATCACAGGAGATTTGAGACATGTGAGTGACGTGTCTCACCCGACAACTTGTATTGGATCCGATATAGCCATTAATACCTGAAGTAAATAACGTTCTAGATTCACCTGAGAGAGGGGGGAGTGGCCACACAGCAAGGTCTGATACTTGAAGGGGATGTCGATGCTTTCTTTGGGCCCAGGTAAACCTGTGGAATCAGCGTGCTCTCATTCATATGAAACATCTCCTCCTCAAGAGGAGTCAGCGTGTTTGTCAACTCTTTAAAATATCTCCACTCTTCACGATTACACTGAGGGATGAAGAGAGAGGGAGTTAAAAAAGAGGTAATGAGGGAGGGTGAGACAGAGAAAAAGAAAAGAACAGCTTGAGGACTTTCTCTGGCTTGCCAACAGTATTTCTCTGCCAATGAAAAAGATAGTATTTGAGTATGCATGAAGCAGTTGAACATAAGCCCTCACAGAACTGAAACTCCATGGAGGGTACGGTTTAAAGATAACACACTGTTTCATAGAGAAGTATTCCATGCACAAACATATGATGGAAAATGGCATTTTAAACATCAAAGGCTGCACCGCTGGGCTTGAGAAGTGAACATTCTCCATTAATGAAAAAAAAAAAATTATAAAAAAAAGAAAAACTCTTTTAAATGTGAAACCAAGACTCATAAATTTCGATCACATTCCCTCTTTAATAATAGAGAGCCAGGTTGGTGGCACAAAGAGAAGCACTCTTACATGAACAAAAACTATTTCCCTATTTCCGTTTCTCTCATACATATGCATTTGTAAGGAGTCCTTTTTAAGAGTTATGCAAAAACAGAGAAGACATTTTCATGGTCTTGATCTTGTCATAGACTCGTGAGCAATTTGAATCTGTCTTGTACTTGAACTCGAGCAAGTATAGACTCTGACTTAACCCTGAGCCCAGTTGAGTCCCTTTTAAAATAATATATAGTGAAAGCTTCGACTTATCTGACAAATATTTCTGACTGTCTATATCAGAGTTCTTGCTTGTCCTGCATTTCAGTCTGTTGCGTATAATCAGAACTAATGATGCCCAGTTTACAAATAAATAATTCAATTGAGTGGGTTCTTTTCAGTGAATTGGCCAAACAGGTTAGCAGAAAGGTTTGAATTAATTGGCTATTGAGTCCAATTAGTTTGGACTGCTATCTCACTGAATAATTTTGCAGCAGTTTCTCACTCATTAAAACAGCATTGGGATATTTTAGAAAACGGAAAACAAACCAATATTTTGACAAAGTGGATATTTACCTATAGTCAACAAAAGATTGCTTTTTCGAGAGGTAACTTTGCAAAATTTCCATTGGTGCAGTTTCTTGTTAATAAGGGGCTGTTCATACTAAACGTGTTATTGTGTCCATCCATGCTGTTTTTCAGTTGCATGTAAACATGCTAAACAGATGTCTTTGACCATTGCAATATGTATCGCTGTGTCTTTTGCCTTTTTTGTGTCAAGTAAAAAGAACATGAACTGTTAAAAATGTGTCTCGAAACACCATTGTAATACTCTATTTCCTGATAGCACACGTATAATACCCAGGTGTCTATTTAATGTGTGTGTTTACACCTGGAAGATGTCTATTTTACATTGTTTAAATAAATATGTCTCGGATGTCAATAAGAATTTCAGCAAATGTCTTTGAGACGTTTATGATTTAGAATAATTGTAAATCTGATATTTTTAAGATGTTTAGCAGATGTTAGATGCTTTCCAGATGAAAAGATCTAAAAAATACATCTCGTAGATGTACATTTGCTATCTGGATTAGTTGCACTGCCTTGGCCTGAACAGCTTCTACTCTTTTAGAATACATACTGTATTGAAGAAAAATTATAAATATTTATCTTAATGTCATCAGAATTTCATAATTTCTGGAAAACAAAAGGTTTCTGTGCATAACTCGAGATGAAATCTTGCAGTCAAAAGTAAGCAGAAATGCTTACTTGACTTACAGTGAATGAGATATAGTTAAATTGTAAACAAATGGAATGTAAATGTTTATATTCACTTTCTGCGTAAAATGCATTATTGTTTGGTTTTAGGCCCATTTTAGTTATAGTACATTAATACTGTATTTTGTAAAGCAGAAATGTTTACTTGACCTGAATGGAATATAATAGTATACAGAAGCTAGTTTCGACCTGTCGAAATTGTAATGCTAATTTGTTCACTTAACTTAGGACATGCATTTATATCAATTGTATTCTCAACTGGTAATATTGTTTCACCAACATAAGGTTAAGCAAATAATAAACTATGTTTATTTGATATATGTGCCTAGAGTCAATGGTCCTTTAAACTATACATTTAATACATTCATAAAAACAACTCTAATTTTAGAGTCTAATGGCCTTTACTGGTTTCGGTCTTGACTCAGACTCGGCCCTCTCCAGTCTTGGTCTTGACTCTAACTCGAACCTCTTCTGGTCTCGGTCTTGAATCAAACTCTACCTACTCTGGTCTCGGACTGGACTTGGACTCGGATGAGCTGGTCTCGACTATAACACTGCTAGCCATAAAAAAAAAGACAGACACACAAACAGGGCTCCCAAAGGAAAATATAATTTGTGGTCACTGCAAGACTGGTGAGGATGAAACAGTGGCACACCTTCCCCTTCACCATAATTATAATTGCAAGATAAAGAGAGATATATTGAAAACTCACAATCTCAATCAACTTCTTTCAAGAAAAGTCAGAATATGATAAAATGCAAGTGTTGCTGGGGTAGACCAGTTCTGCACTTGCAGTACAAATTATATTTAATCTGCATACCCTCTGAAACCAATTACTGTTTTGATCACCATATTTAAAAGTTGTTTGTAAAAAAAAATACAAACAGATGTTAATGGGCATTCTTAATGCCCATTAACATCTGAATATTTAAATGTTTATTTTATTAGTGATGCCTGCAAATTGCTCATGCTGAAAAAAACTAAACTTTACACACACAAAAAAGCAGAAGCGAGTGCCAACGTGTTTTCAATGTACGGCCCGGTTGAACATGCGTTCTTGTGATATTGTAGCGGGAACAAACCTCAGAACTCAAATGGACCATTGAGTTACCTTTAAAAAAAAAAAACATCACACTGGATTTGTTATTACTCAGGTAAACTCCTATAAATATATTGACTTATATATTGACATTTTTTGCTCAGCAATATTCTAATTGTTGCTCCACCATGACAAAAGTTGGCTAGCAACGACAAACAAAATCGTCTGCATTCACAGAATTGCAAAGAGTGTGATTTGGCCTTAACTCATCTCACACACATTTGTACTACAGGCATGAAATATAAATTAAATTGTGTGAAGAGAGAGTGTAAAATTACACCTGAGCTATGAATAAATAATATATTCAGAAAAAGGAAAACAAATAAGGTGCTACGTGACCTGACCTATGAGGATAAATAGAATAGGCAGAAAGAATGGGGCCACTTTTTTTTTTGTTAGCTGGCATATCCTAAAAAACTGCAGCTCCTTCAGTTAAGCTTATCTATATATAATGTGCAACTCCAGGTGAGAAACAAAACTCTTTAAAAGGAAGAAAGTGAGAGAGCAAGAAAGATAGAAAAGGTGACTTTACAAGGCTGGCTTTGTGGCATACATCAGCAATACAAACACAGACCTGACATATACTTTGCACTGAATGAAAGAAGCTTCAGATTCAACACAAACATATAAATGCATACAGAAGATCTCAGGTATTTGTTTTCTTTGCCACAACACTGCGCATACATATCAGAGGACTTTGCTCTGACTTACAGGGGTAACACACACACACACACACACACACACACACACACTGCTTCTGGCTAAGAGAGGTGGGCGAGCGATCACCTTCACGACAGATCTGAATGAGCTTAGGATTTATGCAGCAATGAAACACAAAGCAAGCTGAGAAGGCATTCACCATACAAACATACAGTACATACTTTACAGAGAGAGACAGCAGAGAATATTCATTTCTGAACACTGAGATTGGCTAGGCTGCTTCATGTCCTAAACCTGGTGTCAAGTTTTTGCTGACAGATGCTGTAACTACCTGATCTGGAGCCAAAAAGTTAGGTATTTCTTTACTGAGGGGCATTTAAATTCACGCGTTTAGCAGACACTTTTATCCAAAGCAACTAACAGTGCATCTGTCAGCAATAAGCCAGGAGAGAGAGAGGTTAGTGAAAACAAATGCAGTATTTAATGAAGAAGACGAATATACAAATACAATTAGCACAAGGCTTGAAGAACAAAGGAAATACTTGGCTACAATGCTACTATAGACAAGACTAGACAAGGAATAACTGAACATGACGGTCTAAATATGGTCAAAATTAATGTAAACGCAAAACAGCTGAACACAGTGATGGAGGACAGGTGAGGACGATGACTGGGCATCTTGCGAAATGTAGTGCAGAAGGTGATTTCAACATAAGAGTTTCTTGAAGACAGGGGAAACACAGAACAGTCCGTAACAGCATTTAAACTCTACATTTTAGTTTGTGTGTTTCTGGGAATTAAATCCATGATCTTGGCATTCCTAGCTATAGGAACACTCAACAGGGCCATTCAAAAGTTGCTGTTTATTCTGAAAAAAAAATAATTTGTAATTTTTTTTGCATGTTACAAATAAATAGCAAATATTTCAGTATATTGTTGTAGATGTTTTGCCAGGGCCCGGTATTTGTTGGAGAAAATGTTCAGGAAATTCCCTGTCTGCAGCCTTTAAAAGTATGTCACTCTTTGTTGCTTTTTACAGTTTGCCACAGTTCAGGGTAGACGCTTGTGAAGAGTTTGGGAATGAGTGTATTTTTGTGGTGCCATCAGGGAAACTGTATTGTCATGATGTAATTTTCCTGCGAGTCAAGTGGCTCATGTGTTTGGCTCAAAGTTTTCTGTAGTTCCATGAGCAAAGATGGCACTTATACTTTCGGAGATCCTATTCCAGTTGAGCAACTACCATTGAAATTAAGTGGAATGCTAGAGGATAGCTTTCTCCAGGAAGAAGAAAGGAGATCTCCTAAAGCAGAGTTTGTGTGTGTCTGTAGTTGCACTACAAATCTCTTTTCTAATTAAGAGTTGACTGAATGTATGGGTGTTTAAAACATGATTTATTTTGCCCATCCCTCTCAACTTCTCTATTGGCTTTTGTTTATCATGATGGTGTGCGCGTGTGTGTGTGTGTGTGTGCGCGCGTGTGTGTGCGTACGTGCGTGCATGTGCACACTCATATTTTGTGTGTTAATCTTGGATTGAGTGCCTAGAGTTTAAAACGAAATCTGGATAGGGGAAGATATTAAATAATACTATGCAATCATAATAAGCTTGAAAAGGGAGATTGATTATTTATTCAATGTTGTGTTCCTACCCCCTGGGGAGGATCTTGTTCCCTGATACGCCCTGCTGAGGAAACAAATTTCACACATCTCTATTAACATGTAACCTGAACTTTGATCTATACTTTAATTCTAGTATAGTTTTGTCATTCTGAATTTGGAGCTCTTTCATTTTTGTATTTTAATGGCTTTTTGCATATTTTTACTGGAGAGTTGAGAAAGCAATAAGTGAATCGAGAGAGAGGGGAAGTGGGATTGTGACATGACATTTTTATTTAAGGTTATTTAAAAGTGCTTTTAAAACTGGGTACATGTTATAATGGTAACACACATGTTCTTGATACAGTAGCTGTGGTGCTCATATGGGTGACACAGGTTTGAGTTGGACAGAGGCATAATGCCAAAAATGCAATAAAAATGTTTTGCATTATTAATAAGGTAGAAATGTTGTTTTAGTTGGTTAGTCACCAGTGGTTCTATCTGATCAGGTGCACTGTGATAAAACAACTAGTCATAAAAGCTCTTCCTTGTGTAGGATTATTCACAAACAAAGTCATCAAATGAACACAACAACACATTCCACAGATCAGAGAGATCCCCCACCGAGCCATTAAAGAGTCATAAAAACTCATCCATGGCGGCTAAACATCTATTAAGTCCATCTATGCAAAGAGGGCCCTGGGTGCAAGTGTCACAAGAAATAAAAGACAGAGAACACACTCCCTGGAATTCTCAAGAAAGACTCCTCTGATATAAACCAATTTTCTACAATTAGACTCATCAGATCACGAGACACTGTGATTATTATCCTGCAAACAGCAGCTAAAAAGGAATCCAAGAATGATGTATTTTGCTAAGTTATCCCTCTAATACTGTATGTAAAAAATGTATTTAAACCCACAATGTACACAATACCTAGCCTTGCTAGATAACACTGAAAATGACTCTATGACCTGTGATCACTGTTACAACTGACAAATTAATGGTTATAGCTGATGTACCTTTTAAAATATGTGTAGTGATTGGTAATCACTTATAACTGACAAATCGATGATTATAATCTTTAATCTGGTATGATTCAGCTCATTCTACTAAGAATGGGAAATATTCAACTGGATATTATACCCCGACAATCAGATTTCTCATAACATGTAATGTATTATCCATGTTGTAAAACTAATGAATTAACCAGTATGATTTGTAACCAGGGATTTTCATGTTTTGTTACTTAAACGTATAATATTCATGAAATAATGTGACATTTAGTATGTAAATACTTGCTTGTTTACGTAGAGAATGTTGACAACGAATGTCATGTTTTTTGTAATGTTTTCAAGATATAAAATTCATGATTAAACATATACTATTTTTGAGCGGGAGTTTGTAAGACTCCTCCACAAAGGATTGTAAATCAGCTTTGGAAATGGACAGACCAGTCGACCATGTGACTCTGAAAAGCCACTTCTGATTGGTTGAGGACACCATTGGGGTGCGGACAATTTCAGTTCAAAACTTTCCTACCCAAGGAAGAACATTATCTCACCCTCTTCTCTTGATCTTCCTCTTCTGCTGAACTTCTCTCTTGCAACGCTCTTTTGAACCATCGCTTGGTCTATCCTCTTCGTATACCTTGCTGCTTCCAGATCCTCTGAGTCCAAGGAAAACTCGGGACACACAAAGTCCAGAGGAAGCCTCTCACTCTCTACTCTACGGTTCACACACCCAACGGGAGTCGTGAGTCCTCCTTGCAGAAGGCCTTGCTTCATCCAGACAATAACTATCCGTGATCATAACAGAGTCCAAAACATTGACGGAACGAACTTTCAACAAAGAGCCAAAGAACCAAGCAACACAAAGAACACAACGCAAGGAAATGCAATGACCCGCAAGTACATCTCCAAGACTTTTGCTCAAAGTGCTGGTGTATTAGTTAAATACTTTGGGTAATCCGATTGCCAATCGATTTAGACAGAAGGATAAATGTTCTTAAGGCATTGTCAACAGACTCCATAAATTTCATTTTCTCTCTATTGATCATTTACTTCATATTCTGTCACTACTCACCAACCTGTTTCATGTTGTTTGTGTTATTATTTTTATGTTTAGAATAGCAATACATTTTGTCTGTATTCAAAGATAATTTGACTGTGATATATTTTGATAAATAATCTTTTTTTTTAAGGTTTCACTTCAAAGCTGTACCTAAATGTGTGTAATATTATTTTCAATAAGCCATGTGAATAATATTACTCCAATAATTGAATTAATAATAATTCCCTTATTAAAGCTAATTCATTACAAAAGAAATTGTGAGTGGATACAACGAGACGTTGCATTATGATTTTAATGGTGGAGAATTTTATTCAGACAAATAATGTAGTTATTTGTGATTTATCTCATTTATAATGGTTGTCGAACACGACTAATTCCATTATAAATGTCCTTACATAATAATGTAGAATAAGGACAGTTTAATTTAATTCCTAGCTCACACATACTGTTCGTACATATAATGGTGGAGAATTGCAGCACTTTAATCCATACCATGTACATTTATACTACAAAATTTCCTACACTTCTAAATGTAAATTAAAAATTTGCAACCAGCCATGGCTATGACAAGCAAAAAGCCATAGCTTCATTTCTATTTGTGAGGCATCATGCTGGGATAAAGTCATCGTTAACGATCAAATCCCCAATGTACAAAATGTATGGGATTTACTTCCAGAACCAGACTGATGCACTCTATATCTGCAAATTGAGGACAAACTTCCAATTAATACAAAATCCTGCTCCTCATAACTGTACATTTAACTTAAAATATATTTTGATTGGCAGTGATTGTCACATCGCACAGCAGTTCCTAAGAGAGAAAGTTTTTGATTTTTAAGTGTAGTGTATTACCAAGCTTAATATCTTACCCAAGTTCTGGATTGTCACATTCTATGTGACTGTCTAAGGAACATTGAATCGATTCTTGGGCATGAATTCGTAGAACTCAGCTGTACCCAGTGTGGTGTAGAGAGTGTGTGTGTGGTAATAATGGCCTGAGAAAGCATGTTGGTGATCTCTTGTGCTTTAGATAGCTCAAGATAGGCCTCAATCACTCGCAGGTCACGGGAATGCTGCACACGCTCTGCACTCTTATACCTCTGAGAGAAAAACAAGAAACTATTTATAGAAATGTGCTAATACATTGGTCTTCTGCGTAAATGCAAAACAAAGTGAATAAAATCATGTAAAAATTTTATTATTTGTCCAGTGACCGACAGGTTTGGCTCAACTATGCTCAGATTTAGAGAAAATGGAGTGTAAAAATCACAGGAACGAGAAAATCCACCCTAAAACCAAGTTACTTTAGCTAAAGTTTCAATATTGGCATAGGTACTGTGCTTTGCCTTTGTTGGCTGGAATTCACATGCTGAAACTACACCAGAAAGGCTCATGAGCGAATAAAACTGATGTGCCTACAATCTGGCAAGACTGTGTCAGGCTGTAGCAACAGAGAAAGAAAGAGCGAATTTAAGTTCGATTTAATCATTCTTTCAGAGTGAGAGGGCATGGTGAATAATGCAGTTTTGTTTAGGCTGTTTCCTGTTTGGAGCCAAAATGAAGCTCATGTTTTCAATATCGACTATGGAGACAATGTCAGGATCACATGGCGCACAGCGGTAGAAAACAGACCATGCTGAGATAGACAGCTATTCAATCCCGCTCTATAAAAAGTGTGTCTTGCTCTCCCCTTCTCTCACAGTGATGTTTGTATTGGCCTGAAAAGGAGATGTGGCCTTCTTTTCCTCAAGTTGACAGACAGCTGCCATTCTATCAATCTTCCTCTGGAGCACTTTGTCCATTTTCCTTGCTTATGTAGAACGGCTCTGCCCACTTCCCTCATGGTGCTTTGTATCAGTCTGGCCAGCTCGCTGTCGATTATTGGCAATCGCCAGGCTCGTCTGGCATTGCTTGCTGCAACACGCACACATATATACATGCATAAACATCTTTTGCCCTACAAAACACACAGGTTCTCACTCTCTCGCTCTCTTTGCTTCCTCTGGGGCCCACTTTTTAATCTCCATTTGGCCTGATATCTATCTTCATCTTTTCCAGTTATCCCTCTCACCCAATGAGACCCACTTTCAGATACACCTGCTCTGAGATCCATGCTTCAATGCAATTCAACATCACAACTAACATAATCCTGTGATTTAACGCCAATGAAGACAGAACGCCAGAGGATCAAAAGACACAGGATCAAAAGGAGCCTGCCAGTGTTTTTTCCTAAATCCAAATTCCCACTGTTGTCCAGCCTACAGAGAGAAAGAAAGAGAGAGAGAGAGAAAGAGAGAGAGTGAGAGAGAGAGAGAGAGAGAGAGAGAGAGAGAGAGAGAGAGAGAGAGAGATCTACAGTGCAATGGAGACAAAAGAGCCTCTTAGTGATGAATAAGAGGATGTTGAAGCACTCTTTTTATCTCCATCTCATCAGGCTGACATACACACAACCCTCCTGTAACAGCCCACTCATGGCCCAAAGATATGTGGGAGCCACTGTTATTTTTCACTGGCTGAGTCTCAGCTATCTTTACAGGACATGACATTGAGGCAGTGGTGTCTGACACAGTCACAGACAGCCTGCTCTTCAGTGGACAGATAAACCACAATGGATGGCACCATGAGCATACACATTACAATCAATAGCACTGTAAGTCCCCAAACATACTCTTGGAAACAGACAAAACTTTCTAGCTACACAAATTGATTTCCCACCTTGTTGTGTTCCTAAATGTGTTTTAATGCAATTAATAAAACAATGAAAATACTGACACTTCTCAGAAGACTTCTGCATACTACACTATCATAATACTGTGATCCTCTCTTGTATTTCTTGATCAGAATAATAGGACTAATTAGCAACACTGTCACTATATAAAGCAATAACAGAGAGAGAAGCCAGGGTAAATAAATAAATCCTTTTCAGCAAATCCCACATGATGTACTTATGAAATTCTCCAGAGCATTAGAATTGCACAGCTCTTGAGTTCAGGGGATATAAAGTCAAGCTCTGGTTCTTTAGAGAGATGTTGTGCTGTAACATTAAGCTTGAGGACTGTAAAAGCAGAGAAACTTCCTCCTGCAAAACCCTGATGGGCATCACTGGGTTGGACCACATGGGAGTGTGCTAGAGGAAGAGTCAAGGAACTCTGGGTACTTGATACACTGCCACCTGTTGGGAAAAATTAATCAAAAGAAATTTACTTGAACTCAGCCCAAATCATTTTAGTTTTGTCAAATTCAATTAAAATGTATGAAAACAATGAAATCAACGAAAACAAAGAGCTTTCCAGAGGGCACATATTCTGACTTTGTGCAATTTTGTAACTTTCTTCCTTTGTTCCTTACAATTCTGTTGATTACATGATCTAGGTGTTGAATTGGCTTCATTGTTGTCTGATCACAGCTGGTTTTCTCTCTTACTTTTCCTGATCACAATTCAAGCTAATAAGGTGAATAGCTTTCCACAAAGATAATTTTAAGAATAGCCAAAGAGCTTGATGAATCGTTAGAGACAAGTTTATTCTTCTTGAAAATGGGCTATGTTGTTTGTTTGTAGAATGTAATGCATTCACACAGAGAGACTGCACCATTGTTGTTCTGTTGCATCGATGATTACTGTGACAATGGGACAAAGAAAGGCGTATTGATTAGTGCCTTGTGATAAGAAAGTACTGTGGTCAAGGAGGACAGGCAGGAATGTTAACCGGGAGAAATGGAAAGAGGTGGATGAGAAAATGGGGAGGAACTACTTACTATACAATATCTAAAGGGATTGTAATGTAATTTTGTTTTTATTAATAAATGATCAGGGACACACTTGTATCTCAAAAATGTCAAAACAAATTGCCATTGTTGGCACATAAATGTTGGCAATCACGCATTAATGGGTTTGTTTCTGAGTCAGAAACCAGTGGATAACAGAACAAGTTGTTTCTGCAGTGCGCTTAGTTTCAATAAATGGTCTTTATGGAGTTGGAAAGAAGTTTTAAAACATGAAACATTCCTAGCACAATGAACACTTATCTCAAAAGATCAATGGATATTTGATTCCTTATGATATGACTGAAACGTTAAATGTTAATATAGGTATATTCTCCTTTACCTTTATTGTCTTGTTTCCCTCTATAGCCATCTTTACACTGCAAAGGTGGCACAGAAGCTGCATCTGAAGTGGCATATAGGGAACACAGACTACTTAATGCTGCTCAGAGCAGACATACATGCATTTACACAACAATTGCATAAATAATGTTTTGAGATTAATGTTTTAAATATAGAATTATGAACATACAGTGGTGACAAAAAATATTGGCACCCTTGATAAATATGAGCAAAGGTCTGCATTGTTTATCCTTTTGATCTTTACTAAAAAAATAAATAAAAAAAATAATCACAAAAATCGAACCTTTAATTGATGTAAAACAAAGAGGGGAAATATCTCATTTTTAAATAAATATTTTTTCTCAAAAATACTTTGGCCACAATTATTGTAACATCTAAAAATTCTTATAAGTATATTTTATATTTTTGATGCACCTGGGTGACTAGGAACATTGAAATTATTCAGCCATGAGTTCCCGTTTCATAGGGGTATAAATATGAAATAACACACAGGCCAAATTACCTTAATCATCATTCAAGAATATAGTTCTGATGTGTGGCAAAAGGTTGTTGAGCTTCGCAAAATGTGAAGTGGCTATAAGAAATTAGCCAAAGCATTGAAAATACCCATTTCCACCATCAGGGCAATAATTAACAAGTTCCAATCAACTGGAGATCTTAAGAATTGGCCTGGAAAAAGACATGTGCCTATATTGTCTCTACACATAGTGAGGAGGATAGTTCAAGTGGCCATCTCCAAGGATCACAGTTGGAGATTTGCAGAAATTAGTTGGATATTGGGGTCAGAAATACACACACACACACACACACACACACACACACACACACACACACACACACACACAGATATATATATATCTGAATATATTATTTTTTTATTTTTTTTTATTTTTTTGTGCTACTGTGTCAACAACACAAATAAGTGGTTTAGAAAGTCGACACTCCCGGTATAGACAGCCTCAATCCGATACATTGTGTTGCACCAATAGGATGTGCCCAGTATAATCAGGGAGTCAGCACCATAAATTATCACACAGTCATGACATATAAAATATTCATTAAATAAACTGTTTTCTCATGGTTTTTGTGATCACATTCAAGTGTTTATAACTGCGCCATATTTCAATAACAGTTCCTTTTCAAAGCTTGATTCGTATTATGACTGATATGATATGAGCCAAACATACAATCCACTCTAAAATATAGTTAAAACACATCCAGTTTCCAGTATCATTCCATCATGTTTTCATCCACCAACAACTAAAAATAGCACAGATGGGCCAAAATACATGTCCATGGCAGAAAGCTTCTCCTCTTCAGAGTTGTAACTTGACCCCACATCTTTTAAAAATGGCCCAAGATATGTATCAAGTGGTCAAAGGCATCTGTCTGTGCATGTTTATGTAGAAAACATTTAAATCCAGACAGGCACATGTATGTGTCCTATGTAAGTACACTTTGGATGAATCTCCCATAACCATATTTTAGAGTGGATTGTATGTTTGGCTCATATCATATCAGTCATAATACGACTGTAGTTGTGGTGGCGTAGTGGGCTAAAGCACTAAACTGTTAAGCAGAAGGTTGTTGGTTTGATCCCCACAGCCACCACCATTTTGTCCTGAGCAAGGCACATAACTCCAGGTTGCTCCGGGGATTGTCCCTGTAATAAGGGCACTGTAAGTCGCTTTGGAAAAAAGCATCTGCCAAATGCATAAATGTAAATGTAATGTAATGTAAATCTCCCATGACAGGCCCATCTCTCTCCATTTCTATTCACCTGTATGACTGACTGAGAACCAGTGTGTGGGGCCAAGGGTGCAATGATAAAAAATAGGCATTGCATATGCAGATGTATTTGGACCTTTTGACGTCACAAGTTTCAAGAATTCCAAACAAGCCATTTTTGCAGCTTGGTTTAAATAAATGCTCTTTTTCTATGTCTAACAACCTCTTATATGACAAAAGAACAAGGAAAATGTGATTCCTCATGACATGACACCTTTAAGGCTGCTCTGATTCTACATTTAATTTACATAGAATCTAAGCTACATCAGAACTGCCTTTGATACCAGTGACTGAGGTGGGTCAGATCAGGCATAATGGAGTCTGACTTTTACACACCAATATAATTTTGAGCAGGCTTAGGTAAAGACGCCTTATCTCTCTCTGTGACTGCAGTGCACTGAGAGGCAGCGAATTGTCTAAACTGCAGTGTAACAGCTTTTCTCCCATGGGTTTAACAACCAGCATCAACCACCCCAAACATTATATGTGCTTTACCTGTGATTACAGACAGGTGAGGGCTGTAATTACAAGTCTGATACAGAGGTCATGCACAGAATGGTGGATTGAATGTGGGAGTGTGTGTGGGTCCCAGGTCACTGCCTGTGATTGATTAAACTTTAATGAAAACAGTAATAGAGGGATACATAAGTCAACAATCCACACATCAAACACACACTTCTTATGTCAGTGAGACAACAGCCAGTGAGACAAAAGTTTCTGATCAGCATTTAACTTGTAATTTAAGTGAATTACTGTGTTTTGAAACCGTGATTGAGCAAGAGAGGGTGTTTGTAGCACTAAGAAACACAGCATTTGATCCCAGGATGGGTTATGTAGAAAATAGAGATATTTCAGACTAGAAAACATACGTATTCCCCCTCAAAAATGTAATATGTTTGGTTATCTGCACAGTTAACTGCTCTAAAAAATGCTACTTCATATCCTTTGTATGAAATATATTTTATCAATATAATAAGTGACAGATCACTTTCTTTCTAAGATCCCACAACACAACATGTATGAACTTATCAACAACTAAAGTCTACAAATACACATAAGTAAGACTTATTCAAGCAGCATTTGAGGTACAAAACTAATTTAACTGGAAATTCTGAGTTTCAATTAAAACATTATGCAATGTGGATGCACACTCTATTGATTTGTCAAAATCTCTGCATTCCTTGAGGCTTGACTTAATTTAACAGAAAAATCTATTAAATTAACCCATGCATGCTGTATGGAATTAGCGCTTCGCTCTTGCAATTTCTCGAGTCATGCATAATCCTGAATAGTTAATTGAAAGTAAGCTGAGAATGGGCCCTCTGCAGACTTGACATGTGCAACATTTACACCTTTTATTTAAGCATTATTTGAGCATTTTCATTAATGAATAATACAAATCAGGAGAGATATTTCATGCCACACTTTCTGACCCATGTAACCTCTTCTCGTACAGTACATAATTAATAAAATCATTCATTATTTAAAGTCATGGTTCACTCAAAATTGAAAATTCTCAATTCATTGTAAATCATTACTTAATCATGTAATTTTGTTCCAAACGCATATTACTTTCTTTCTTCCATGGAACACAAAAGGAGTTACAATGTTGGGGTCTGTCAACCTCAGTTATCATTAACTCTCATTATAAGAGGGCAGGGTGGGTGGGGGGCAGCAATAACATTTATGTTGGTATAAATTATAAAATGTTCTACTTTGGGTGAACTATCTGTTTAACAGACAGTTCAAAATTTGGCAACATGCAGTCAAATGCCAAATTTAAGTCATATTAGCATCTGTAGCAGCTGAACAGATGAAGGGGTATGTTGAATTGTTCTAACCCTTGTGTGGTTTCCAATAATGTCACTTTTTTGACCTTTTGGTACTGTTAGGGTCAAATTGACCCAGGACATTATTGGGGTTTTAAAATTTTTTACATAAAAACTCCTTAACATATATTGTCTTTATCTCCATTCTAAACAATATAGATAACATATTTGATTAATGTTTGCAATTAATCTCTGCTAGATCAAATTTAATAATGGGGTGTCATTCGTTTTTAGTGATAAAGTTAGAATTTATGTGAAAAATCCACTATAATAAAGACTTGGATATCTTCTGAACAGAATACCTTAGAGACTTGCAGATTTGAGACTTTGAGTCAGGTTACTACTCAGCCAATTAGAATCACTCTGTTTAATGGCTAACCACTCCCTAGCAACCATTTAGAGCACCCTAGCAACCAGCCCATTGACATCCATTCAAAAAGGCTGTGAGGGATCTTCGGATCAGAATGTCCTAGAGACATGAGAGTTGGCTCGTTTAACGAGCAATCAGTCTTCAAGTATCATCATGGAAACTACTTAGCCACACCCTAGCAACCATTTAGAGCACCCTAGCAACCAAACCCCAATCCCAAATCACTTAGATGTGTATCTCAGGATCATAATGTCTTAGAGACTGCATTGATGGCTTGTATGACTCAGATAGAAAGCAGCCTTCTTAGTATTATCCTGGAAACTACCTAGCAACCACATTGTCTTACCCTAGCAACCAAATAACAAAACACATATCTCTGCACCAGGAAATCATAGAGACTTCCGGGTTGACTTATTCCACTCAGGATAGCAAGGAGCCTTGATAAGTATCACCCTGGTAACTGCCTAGCGACCAGATGTGGTTATCCTAGCAACCATGGAACAACACCAATATCTCTGGACCAGAACATCCTACTATCATGTGGGTGCCCTTTTACAACTTGGGCAGTTGGTGGGACATCGTGGTGAGATATTTTGCTACAGCAAACACCACTCACATTTTCTTCAGGCAATGTACCTATCTAGTGAGTGAGTGAATGAGTGAGTGAGTGAGTGAATGTGTGTGTGTGTGTGTGTGTGTGTGTGTGTGTGTGTGTGTGTGTGTGTGTGTGTGTGTTTCTGTGTGTCTGGCTGAGTGTCTCTGTAGGTTCCCACACTACAGAGGGTAAAGAGAGCAGGATAGCGGGACCAGGCGGCTTCTCGGTGCTTGGATTGTAATAATGTAGCAAGTGTATTTGTGTGTATATGTCTCTCTCTCTCTCTATCTGTGTGAGTGTGTGTGTGTGTGTGTGTGTGTGTGTGTGTGTGTGTGTGTGCGCATGCATGTTTCTGTGTGTCTGTCTGTGTAGAATAAGCAGAATATATTTAGTAAGTTTTGTAAATCATTACATTATAGAGTTCTTTAATCTGGAGTGGTGTACATTATAGGATATCCATTAGGATGCAGTTTATCTTATCTTTTAAATGTAGTTTTGTTTAGAGGGGACAAGTCTTAATTAGAACCTGATGCAAATGTAAATCATTGTTTTTTTGTTTTTTTTATCTTGATATGGACTTGCTTGGAAATAATTCTAGAAGAAATGCGATTTTCTAATTCCACATCTATATTTTCTTTACATAAGTCTTTGCCATTCTTATCAAACGTTTGCAGATGAGCAGTGTGGTGGCCACAGGCAGGTGGAATTATAAAATCCTAATCTTTTTTTCCCCTCCATCTGGACCTGCGTCTCTCTCTCTTTGGTATAAAAGGCAGAAAGTGTATGTCGGTGATAGAGCCTGTTGCTTCTGTAAAAAGCTTTTGACATATGCACTAAAACACTGAATTAAGTGACAATATTTGAACACATTCCATTTGTATTACATTAGTGTTGAATTAAGTTACACACTTCTTTTCTGAGGATTTGCTGTTTGTTTAATTATTCACTTGTCTGTTCACATCAAGCTGAAGTTAATTAAAGAGGATTTCATTAGGACATTTTTCATTGCGTTTTAACACAGAACAAAACACCAATCATCATGAGTCCAATTCTAGAGAAGTTTCATTAATTCCCAATGATATGACACACCCGCCATCCTATCTGAGCAGAAAATGTCAAAACAGAGCAGGACCATAAAATAAGATATCAACTTCTGTGGTATTAACCAGCACGGCAGACCTGTGACCGCCCACCTTATCAAAAAATGTATTCAACAGACATATCAAGAGAATAATCCATTTAAAAAGACAATGACATTTGTGTGTACATAATAGAGACCATACATTTTTTTGGGAATAATTGTCTTTGCTTTGACCTAGTCAATCCTCTGAGGTGCTTTTCATGGATAAAAATCTCTAAGCCTTTGAGAGCGAGTAAACCTTGATCTTTGATAATAGTGACCACTCATTAAGAAACAAATAAATGGACAAGGCATTAATCCCAGATTGAGATATGGCATTGTGCAGCTTTGAGCAGCGTTGATTTTGGGTTGTGGATGAGTTAATTGATTTCAACCTCTTAGAGTGAGAGACATAGAAATGCTGATGGCCATCTAACCATTTGACTGGGTAAAATCACAAGAAATAAAATGTATTATTTTCCATAAAAAAAAGTTTAAGCCTACAATAATCTTAAAAATAAATCAATTCAACACATTAACTTTTTACATTTCAAAAGTGAGAATTTTTGTCTTGTTCTCCATGTTATTCTCTGACCAAATGAAACCTAAATGCTGTTTGGTTTTGAATATAATTGCCTCTCAATGATCAATGATACATGGCAGCTACAAAAAATAAAATCATCTTTTTATCTTCTGTGGGTGTGAACTGGAAACTCGTAGTTACTGTGTATCATGTGAAATGGGTTATAAGGTCACAAATGATTGATGCTTCTTGTGCTCTGGTACTGACTCTGATGAAAGTTTTCAGTTAAGAAAATGTTAAAAATTAAATGTTACTACATTGTGGTTACCAAATCATCCTTATCAGCATTGCCAAGTTGCAGATGCAGAATTCCTTTTACAGTGATATAAACATTGATTGCTGGAATGACCCCGTGATTTCTGTCATGCCTTCTGGTAAATTTGGCATCCTGCAGATACTCAATGGTGATCACCTTCAGCTCATGGCACACCTGGACAGCTGTGGGTCCTTGCTGCAACTTATGCTGTAGATATAAATGGAAAAAAGTGAGGAATAATTGATGACGGACCATTGAATTACTGAAAAAATAATGAACACTCTGAGGTGGTATTTCGGTCATTACGCACAGCAGAGTGGCCATTACACCTCGTGTGCACTATTTTTCAATGGGCTGGAGTTAATTATTCTGCTTATACCATGGTTACCACACATTTAGACATTGTTCAGGGTTTTGTTTCAAGACAAACTATTTCTTACGCCATGGATTCAGAGTCTAGCTTTGATACTGCCTAAATTTTCATTGCTGTACGGCACTTTTTGAAATAAATGAAATAATTTGGCAAAGTGATATGGAGCTGTTATGCTGTCAAGACCTGGAACTACTTCATAGCCATGCTTTACTGGAAAATAATTGCACAACCAATCAGAATCAAGCATTCAACAGACCCGTGGTATGAATACAAATATACAACACTCTCTGTAGTGTTGATTCTAGATTTCATCCATCTAGCCATGTAGAATGTCTAGGTTACTAGTGTAAACCCCGTACCTTGATGAAGGGAACAAGACGTTGACAATTGACACGAGGGGCTTCTTTCGGGAGCCTTGGATACCTCTGAAGAAAAGGCCAATTGGTGAATATAACTTGCATGTCCCGCCCCCAGACATATGGGTACAAAAGATGGGGATCGTGCTTCTGTTCAATCAGGTTCTGCACTGAGGAGCCGAGAATAAGGTTCGGCCATTACAGCAGCTTGGTACAGTGTTGTGGCAAGGGGGACACAATGTCTCGTTCCCTCCATCAGGGAACGGGGGTTACACTAGTAACCTAGACATTCCCCTTCTGTCACTCACTCGATGTTGTGTCAATTGTAGTGACACAAGGGGCCCCTATTCAATAATGCCACCTTCACTGAACTGTGTTACGTGATCTGCTGATGCTGGTGAAAGCCAGCTGTAGCGTGCCAAAGGAGCATGGTCATCAGACTGCACGTAACCTTCCCCAACACCCCACTAAGATGTCCAAGGTTTTCCATTGAGGGGAGGGAACAAGTGACGTGACAAGCATGGGAGCAGGCCGTGCTAGCCGCTGCCTTTTCTCTCTCTATGTTTTTCCTCATTGAGTGTTAGATGTGGCTGGGGCCATCTAGCTATACACGCATCGAGGTAGGCGTTCTTTTCCAGTCCTATTCTTTCAGCGGGAAAAGACCCTGTGGAGACCACATCATGCCCAGGCTGGAGAGATGAATATGTGGCAAATACATCACATGGGTCCATTACGCCACACATGGAAGTGGCGCAGTGGTAGGCCCTGCCTAATGAGGGAGGAAATCTACAAACACGGCGACCTGGGCAGTGGGGACTGTCCAAGGGAGACACGGGTCGGCCTGACAGGGGGACCGTACTGTGGAAAATACATCACAGGGGGTTACCGTGATAACCGGCACTAATGGAGCACCTATTCCAGTACAGAGTAATTAGTACCCGTAGTGGGTCTGGTCGGGAATTCCCCCGCTGAATTCACGAGCCAGAGGGCTGGGGAGGAAGAACATACAGACAGCGTGAGTTTGAGGAGTCACCTGGAAGCGCACGTGTTTGCCTCAGTGGAGGGGAAGGGTGCTAGCACAACCAGTACACCCGGTCAGTTGTCAGTTGGACCTGACAAAAAACAGTACGAAACCGACTCAACCTGGAGAGGTTTTGGGTGTTGCCCAGCCCACTGCAGGGGGACTCCTGTCCACAGAAAACAGAGGTCTGTCCAAGGGTTGAATAACTGACGGCAGCGGGGGGTGAAGACCACACGATACGTGCCGTGGTGCCATGCCCATCTCCTGATTCGAGTCCAAAGCCAGTGCTGAAGTGGTCTCATATGCATCAACCCTAGCGGCGTGACCATGGCTGAGGGTGCCTATTTTGAACGATGAAAGACAATTCAACACTGACTGCGCGTGCTCGTTTGTGAGGCACGCTCTCATTGAGACTGAGTCTAACTCCATGCCGAGAAAAGAGATGCTCTGAACTGGGGAGAGCTTGCTCTTTTCCCAGTTGACCTGAAGCCCTAAAAGGCTGAGGTGTCTGAGCACCTGGTCCCATGGCTTTTTTGGCGTGCATTGAATTAGGGCGGATTCTGCTGAATTAGGGCAGATTCCCCTGGGCACTAAGGGGACGATCGCTTATGACATATACGGTGGGGATTCGCAACGGCAGGGAGCAGGTAGTGTTGCGTTGGGAGGCAAAGTTGCATCTTGAGGCATGTGTGCTGAGAAAAACTCAAAGCACTTTGAGTACCCGACAGGGGTGGGTTAGTAACTGAGGAGGAAGTCCTAGTAACTCGTCAGAACCGGCCGGCCGGGGGTTGTGAACGGTTTACAGTAGTAGGTGAGGAGGTGAATTTTCTACGTCAATAGTGCCACTTTGCCTGTAAGGGTTTGATGCCAGGGCACTGTGAGAATGGTGTTTGCGGGCACCGGCTAGGTGACCCAAGGAATGAGGAAATCACTCTCTTATTGACAATGTGGGTACCGCAGCCCAAAGGGGGTGCGGCAAATGAAAATAAGGAAACCAAGGATTTTCCTCATGGCCCTCCACCGGTGGAAGGATTGGTCTGGCTACCAGCTCCTGTGTGAACCTCTCGTCCCCTGGGTGGGCCATCTCAGGAATGCTTGGGAGCTTTCCGGGTCCTCGAAGGGGTTTTTGAGATGGGTGGCGTCCGCTTCCTGTGGGTAGCTCTATGCTGGGGCTGAGAGCTGGGCTCTGGTTGAGGCGGAGCTACCTGTTGGTTCTTTGTTGCTGCAAGGGGATGCCCTTGGCGAGCAGATGGGGCTCGGCTGGGTGTAATCTGGTGCCGAGGCAAGATGTGTTGGATGGCCTCCGTCTACTTTTTCACTGCTGAAAACTGTCTTCAACGGTGTCGCTGAATAGACAGAGCTGGGAGATGGCGTTGAGAAAGCAGGCTTTCTCAGTTTCCTGCATCTAATTCAACCATAGATGACATTCCTAAACCACAAGGGTGGCCATCGCCTGTCCTAGTGCCCGGAGGGTGAGGCTGGTAGCTGAGAGCATTTCCTGCAGCACATCAGGATCAGGACTACCCACGTGCAGATATTTTAGTGCCTTGGCCTGGCGAACTTGCAGGAGGGCCATGGCATGCAGGGCGGAGGTGGCCTGTCCAGAGGTCATGTAGACTTTCGCGTCAGCCTCGAATTGGGTGGGCAGACCCGAAGATGGCAGCCCAGCTGAGTCCTCCACGTCAGACACCGTGATGCTCTCTGATGAAGTGGTGTCATCATCCTGCTCCATGGTGCCAACAGAAACATCAGACTGGCCATGAGGCAAGCCGGTCTCGTGTCGAGCCCAGACGGAAGCAATCAAGCGTCCTGGGGGCGGGTGGTTCATGGGGATTTATCTGGCGAAACCATGATGATGAACTCCCCAAATCGCCTCCAGTCTTCCTCAATCCCGTGGGAAGAAGGAGCAACACGGGGGGCGGCTGGAGTGGCATTCCCTTTAAGGAAGGAAAGCCGCGACCGCAGAGATGCCATGGTCAAGTTCTCGCACTGAGTACATGAGTCATCCACAAATGCTCCCTCAGTGTGATCGCGACCCAGACACACAAGGCAGCGCCTATGGCCTTCAGATGCGGAGAGATATCTGCTGCATACAGGAACAACACTAAGGCGGAAGGGCATCTTTAAAAACATACGTCTTTAAAAAGACGTTCGACGCCAATATGTTTACTCTTTTAGAGAAATTATGGTAAATGGTCTGCATTTATATAGCTAATTTTTTAACCTTAGAGGTTACCAAAGCGCTTTACACTGTGTCCCAATCACCCATTCACACACACACTCATACACCGCAAGGTGCAAGCCCGCCATTGGGAGCAACTTGGGGTTCAGTGTCTTGCCCAAGGACACTTTGGCCTGTGGAGTATGTGGGCCCACTCTACCACCTGAGCCAGAGCCACCCGTGGATTGTTATGCTCTTTTAGAGGTCTTACTGCTCGTTTAGAACGCTGTCGAAGCGCTCACTGGCGTGCAGAGGAGGGAGAAAGCCGCTTGCAATGCGCCGTAGATCCAACAGCAAAACTCTCTAGAGGTGAGTGGAACAGTAGTGAGTTTCTCAGCTCGCTGATCACACAACTGCTCGGCTACGAAGAAATAATCTGACGGAACAGATGCACGATCCCTGCCTTTTAAACCTGTATATCCGGGGACGGGACATGCAAATTCTGTTTACCAATTTTTCATTGGCCTTTTCTCATATTCAGAGGTATCCGAGGCTCGCAAATGAAGCCCCTTATGTGACTACAATCGACACAACGTTGAGTGAGTGACACAAGGGGAACAAAGAAGCCACGTAGAACAAAGAGTAAACAAACAAGTAAACAAAACAGCTACTCAGACATATGTTACAGGCCATTGACAAATGCCACAGTGTGACGACCTTTTGGTTTTGTCTGAAGTCCAAATGGAATCTCTTTTTTTCCTGAAAAGGTCAGAATCCATGCTAAAGATGAAAAGTTCAATTATGTCGATGTGATTGTATCTATTACTGGCCTTGTTTTGTTTTAACCTTAATTCAACAGCTGACACTGCTGAGTGCTCTAGCCAAGATACTTGTGATGGTGAGATCTAACAGGCACAGGTTTCCTGAAGTACGACATGCATATTTTATAATTTCAACATTACACTCCCATCTGAGCACAATAAATAATGAATACAGCAGAAAGGTTTAGATGTGCAGGGCAACAGTCTGAGTTTAACAGCCATGTGAGCTGTGTTGGGCTAAATAATTTTGGCAGCATTTGCACTTGTGTTAAATGTCTGTGTACAGCTTGTGGGGTTATTACCAAGCACTGCCCTTGAGAAACCTCTGGCTGTAACTAAGTACAACCATGTGTGATATGTCGGTTCACTGACTGAGCTGTTATAGTATGGTTTTGTCATTGTTTGTGTGAGGTGTAGTTGTGTGTAATATGTGTAGTCAGATAGTGTTTATATGAAAAATCATACACCACTTATGCTAAACAAGCCTACAATACTTAAGGTTGCATAAACATTTTAAACGTCTTCAGAGAAAGGTCATAAATGGTTTAAGCTATAGCCACGTTTATCTTAGGATGTAAACACCTTTATAATTGCTTATTGCTTATTCAATGTGTGCATATCTGACTATGACTTAGTCTTAGTTCTTTTACACTTTTTGTTTGTTTGTTCTGTGTTTAGTCATTTATTTTCAGCAGCACACGCCAGATAATTGTTTCCGGTTTTTGATTATTCTGACGTTTTGTTGGACCTTTTAGTCAGAGGAGCTGTGGTGCTGTGCAAGTATGCTAAAAGATGCAACGGCATGCTGGTCAAGCTCCGACAGCATGGCTTTTGAACCACACTGCCAAGCATCCATCTAGCGAATCTCTGCTCTCTTCCTAACAAAACGGATGATTTACTTACTGAAGGATAAGTACTACTGAATAATTACCGAAGGATCATTTATTACCAAATTACATGGAAACCTGGCTGAGTGAAGCCATTCCGGACAGCACATTTCTGTCTGGCTTCCAGCTGTTCAGAGCAGATCGCACCGTGGAGTTAATGGGGAAAATGAGAGATGGAACGTTGTTTTACATCAACGAATGTTGGTGTACAGATGTATCAACACTGAAGAAGATGTTCTGTCCTAATTTAGAGATGCTCTTCATAAACTGTAAGCCTTCCTACTTTCTACCATGGCAGTTTTATTTGTGTATTCTTGTGAGTGTTTATATTCCTCCATACGCATGTGTGAATGCAGCACAGCAGATGATGTGTGCCAGGTCTACTGGAAACAGAAGACAAGAAAAGCACAGGCCCCAGATGGGGTTTCACCCGCTTGTCTAAAATCATGTGCTGACCAACTGGCCCACATCTTTACACAGATCTTCATCAGATCAATGGAGCAGTGTGAAGGTCCCTGCTGCTTCAAATGCTCCACAATCAGAAATCCAAGATCAAAGGATATAAATGAATCTTTTCACAGTCATGTAGACGTAATGTCTTCATGACTGTGGTCATGAAGTCATTCATATCACTGAACCCTTTCTGGATCCCCTTCAATTTTGCTTATAGAGCAAACATGTCTGTGGATGATGCAGTCAATATGGGACTGTATCACATACTTCAACATCTAGACATACCAGGGACTTATAAAAGGATACTATTTGTTGACTTCATTTCGGCTTTTAACACCATCAACACTGATCTCTTATGGACTAAATTAACCCAGCTCTCTGTTCCCGGCTATATCTGTCAGTGGATCACCAGCTTTCTAACAGACAGGCAGCAGTTAGCGAGAATGGGAAAATTCACCTCCAGCATATGTACAGTCAGCACTGGTGCCCTCCATGGAAGTGTGCTCACCACTGCTCTTCTCCCTCTACACAAATGACTGCACTACCAAGGACCACTCTGTTAAACTCCTAAAGTTCACAGATGACACTACAGTCATCGGTCTCATCCAAGATGATGATGAGTCTGCATACAGACTGGAGGTTGAACAGCTAGCCGTCAAGTGAAGTTAAAACAACCTGGAGCTTAACACACTTAAAACAGTGGAGATGATAGTGGACTTTAGCAGGAACACCCCAACATTAACCCCGCTCACCATTCTGAACAGCAATGTGGCAGCAGTTGAGTCATTCAGGTTCCTGGGCACTACCATCTCCCAAGACTTGAAGTGGGAGGATCCACATTGACATTTTGAAATGCAGATGTTGTACTTCCTTCGTGCAGTTGAGGAAGTTCAACCTGCCACAGGTACTGCTGATACAGTTCTACTCAGCAGTCATTCAGTCTTTCCTCTGCACTTCTATATCTGTCTGGTTTGGATTAGCTACAAAGTCAGACATCAGAAGACTTCAAATGATAGTTTGGACTGCTGAAAATATTACTGGTGCTTCCCAACCCTGCTAGAACTGTACACATCCAGAGTGATGAAAAGGGCTGGTAAAATCCCTCTTGCCCTATTTACCCATTACACTTCCTCTTTGAACTGTTAACCTCTGGTCGGCGCTACAGAGCACTAAGCACTAGAATAGCCAGGCACAGGAACAGTTTTTCCCGCAGGCTATCCAGCTCATGGACAGTTAAAAGTGCCCCCAAATGCTTTCCTTTGTTCAGTACAACCATGTGAAATATTCAATCCATCCATTCCAACTAATATCCATATTTAATTTATGTTTTTAACATATCCTACCTCTTCTTCTGTACATCACCTTCCATATCTTTATTTAAAATGTTCTAACAACATTATTGCACAACTGTAAATTTCTATTTTTTTATCTGTTCTTTCATATTTTTGTATTTTATTTTTATGTCACTATATATATATATATATATATATATATATATATATATATATATATATATATATATATATATGTGTGTTTAAATTGATGTATGTATATCCGTTGCATTCTCTTGCACTGGAATTTTCTGTCACCATGACAATTTCCTTGTGTGTGTAAACATACTTGGCAATAAAGCTCATTCTGATTCTGATGTTACACTTTTCAAAGTCAAAACCGGGGAGAAAACTCTGATATTTGAAAACCATGGTTTTCTTGCATTGTCAGTGTAGGACTTCAAGTCAGAAGAGAACTAAGAGAATTTTCGACGAAGAAGCCTTTTCGACAGATTTATCTCCACGTGCGACCAAGCAGACAGCCCGTGCCATTGGTTGGTCTATGTCCACTTTAGTCAGCATGGAGAGGCATTTATGGCTTAACCTTTCGGGCATCAAGGATAAGGACAGAATTTTCCCACTCGATGCCCCGGTTTCGCCTTCCGGTCTCTTCCTCGGCCACCCAGTCCCGCCCCGACTCTGCTAGGCAGAGCATGGCAAGTCGTGTTCCCCCTCGTAAAGACTGGGGTCAGGCTCATCACCCTCAGCAGCCCCCAAAGCAGGACCTCAGGATCATGATTTCTAAAAGAAAGAAACCCTGACGGTCTTGTACCCAGCCTTGTGGCGGTGGTTCCTCTCGGGACGGGGTGCGTGTACCATCCACTTTGGCCGTCCCGATACCCTCACAAAACCTCTTCACTCCCGCTGCCTTTGGTGTTTCAAAGGACAGAGGCTTCCAACAAAGAGTTGGGTGTACCGTTGCTTCCTGCCTTCATCCAGGACACGGAACAATCGATATCCCCTCAACAGGAAGTGTCGAAATTGATACCCATCTCAGAGAACCTGGCAGCATGGAAACTTCTGCCAGGCATTTCTATGTGGGTTCTGAACACAGTAGCAAGAGGCTAATTCGCTCACCACCCTCTGCATTTCAACGGTGTGTTTCCCACTACCATGAAACCGGAGCAGACACGTCTACTGTGGAAAGAGCTGCAAAATCTCTTGGTCAAAGGGGCCATGAACGTGTTCCCCTTCCAGAGAAAGAGTCAGCTATTACAGCAGATACTTCCTGGTCCCCAAGAAGGGGGGGTGTCCGATTTTAGATCTTTGAGGCTTGAACCGCTCGGTCAGGGTGTTAAAGTTCAAGATGCTAACTGTCAAGACGGTAGTGTCTCAGATCCAACATGAAATGCATGGATGCAGCACTGGCTCCTTCGCGACTCCGGGGCATCCGCATTCTGAATTACATAGACGACTGGCTGATCTTAGCGCAGCTCCAAGAACTGGCAGTTCAGCACAGGGATATTGTCTTAGCTCATCTGGTTTCTCCAGGTCTGAGACTCAACGTCAAAGAGCGCTCTCTCTCCCACCCGGAGAATCACCTATCTGGGGGTTATATGGAATTCGATCACGATGCGGGCACAGTTGTCTCCCGCTCGTATCACGTCCATTCAGAACACCCTGAGCAAACTCAGGCTAGGTCAAGGTTGCACTGTTCACCAGTATCAACAAATACTAGGTCTCATGGCGTCTGCGTCCACGGTGATTCCTTTGGGCCTGCTCCATATGAGACAGTTTCAGCTGTGGCTAAAGGCCAGGGGATTTCATCCAAGGGCCTGTCCCCTAGGGCTAATAAGGGCAGGCTGCTAATGACAGACGCCTCCCTGACGGGCTGGGTAGCGGTCTTAAGTTGTCCTCCAGCTCAAGGGGATGGGAGGGTCATCAGCTCGGTTGACACAGTAACTGTCTGGAGTTGATGGCGGTATTTCTGGCCCTGAAATACTTCCTCCAGAGGCTACCATGTCTTGGTGCGTGTGGACAATACAGCGGTAGTCTCTTACATAAACCATCAAGGAGGTCCACGTTCACGTCAGCTAAATTTCTGGCATGTCGGATTCTCCTTGGGGCCCAGGGCAAGCCCCTGTCACTCAGGGCAGTTTATATCCCTGGATGCCCGTATGTGGGAGCAGATTTACTGTCCAGACAGAAAATACCGATGGGTGAGTGGAAACTCCACCCCTAGGTAGTGGAACAAATCTGGGTGAGATTTTACAGGGTAGAAGAGGACCTCTTCGCCTCTATGAACAGCGCAATGTCTCCTCTACTTCTCCCTGAGTCACCCAGCCCCCCCTGGGTCTGGACGTGATGGAGCATACATGGCACTGAATGCGTCTGTATGCGTTTTTCCCCGGTTTCTCTGCTCCCGGGAGTTTTGGCCAGAGTTCGCCAGCAAGGGTCTTGCCTCTTACTGATAGCACCGTGCTGGCCGAACAGGCTATGGTTCTCGGAGCTAATATCTCTCCTCGACGGCTCGCCTTGGACGATGCCGGACAGGAGGGACCTTCTGTCTCAGGCGCAGGGGATGATATTTCATCCCCAGCCCGAATCGTGGAAACTTCATGTTTGGCCCCTGAAGGGTACCAACTGAGGGACACAGGGCTGTCACCTGAGGTTATCGAGACCATTCTTAGTGCTAGGGCTCCCTCTACCAGAAGAATCTACACCAATAAATGGGGTGTCTTCGGAAAGTGGTGCAGTTCACATGGTGCAGATCCAGTTAACTGCCAAATTGTTTCAGTTCTGGACTTTCTGCAGGAAAAACTGTCAGCTGGCATATGCCCCGCTACTCTCAGGGTTTATGTGGCCGCCATTTCGGCTTGCCACGCCTTGATGGACGGGGTGCCTTTGGGGAGGCATCCTCTACTCGCTCGCTTCATTCGTGGAGCCATGCAACTGAGGCCTCCTGTTAGGACCAGAACTCCTTCATGGGACTTAGCAATAGTCCTGGAGGGTCTGGTTGAGACCCCCTTTGAACATCTAGAGTCAGCGTCTGACAGACTTCTGACTCTTAAGTCTTTCTTATGGCGATTACCTCTCTTAAGAGGATTGGGGATCTACAGGCTCTGTCTGTTTTGCCGGCCTGTTTAGAATTTGCTCCAGGTATGGCCAAAGCTATTCTGCATCCTCATCCTGACTTCCTTCCTAAGGTGCCTTTTTCGACACTACGTCCTGTCAGTCTGCAATTATTTGTCTGCTATGGGGGCCGCAACAGGGGGGCGGATGCTACCAAGCAGACTGTCACATTGGGTGAGGGATGCTATTGCCCTGCCCTATGAGGCGCGTGGTCAAGCTTTGCCAGTAGGTGTCAGAGCTCACTCCACCAGAGGGGTCGCCTCCTCTAAAGCCTTGGCTAGAGGGGTCCCTCTGCAGCAGGTTTGTGATGCGGCAGGCTGGTCCTCTCCTCACACATTCATCAGATTTTATAGTTTGGATGTTCATGCTACTCCGGGCTCTTACGTCCTTGAGTCGACATCTCAAGCTCATGCCTGAAGTTTGTGACGCGGAAGGCTGGTCCGCGCACATTCATCAGTTTTTATGGTAGGCTCATGCCTTAACAAGTTCGTGATGCGGCAGGCTGGTCCTCACCACACACGTTCATCTTTATGGGTTAGATGTTTTTGCTACTCCGGACTCTTACGTCCTTGAGTTGACATTGCAAGCTCACGTCTGAACAAGTTTGTGATGCGGCAGGCTGGTCCTCTCCGCACACATTCGTCAAATTTTAAGGTTTAGATGTTTATGCTACTCCAGGCTCTTACGTCCTTGAGTCGACATCTCAAGCTCATGTCTGAGACCTCTCGCATTCTTGTGAGCACACTTCACAACCGTAGGGGTCCGGACAGCCGCAGTGCGGCGGCGTGGGTATTGCGTTCCCAAAAACGCTTAGCAATGCGCAGCATCAAAGCTTTTTGTAAAGGGAACGTCTCGGGTTACATGTGTAACCCTTGTTCCCTGAAAAAGCGGAACGAAATGCTGCGCTTCTTTGCAGCACTGGGACGTCCCAGGACTGCTCTTCAGAAAAAGATATCTGATGACACGCTGGTGACGCGTCTATTTATAGCCTGGCCACAGGTGCATCTAGTGATCTCACCAGCCGAGGCTATAAATTCCGGTCAGTGTTCATTGACGTGTTACACACATATTCACAGCTGGTCACAATGCAGGATTGTTCCCAAAAGCACTTAGCAAAGTGCAGCATCTTGTTCCACTTTTTTCAGGGAACAAGGGTAACCCGAGACGTTTTGTCTTGGTGCTGGTAGACGGCATTTTTGGATCTGCGTGCTTCTCTCGCCAGTTCACTTTATGCACGCTGGGGAGAGGTAAGCGTTTTTCCCGTCTCTTCATATAAAAAGTTGTTAAAGTCCGTTGAAGTATTAAAATAAGTTTGTTATTACAACAAATATTGTAAAAGGGGTTATACTACGCTTGAATATTAGTTTTATATTTGGATGGCATAAATGTGTAATTATATTGAGTTCAGTGGGCCGTGTAACATGAGTTGTTTCACCTTGAATAATTCCAGACCAGCTAATGAGTTTTATATCATGCAGGAGGTATAAACAATGCTTTAACATCCTGAAGATGTACTGAACTTTTGATGTTTTACACAGATATTTCTCTTTAATCCTATCCATTCATGTAAATGTATTTTGATATATTTTCACAATGGATGATTTATTGAAATGTGTTCATGCTGTCTGTAGAGATCACAGTGTGTGATAGCATGTGATAACTCAATTAATTATTAATTAATGTTAATGTGTATATTCTTAATTGTTATACATTTAACTTAAGTGTTTGTTATTTATTCATATTGATTGTTGATGATACTTATGGATACATATATAGTGTGTGTATATATATATATATATATATATATATATATATATATATATATATATATATATATATATATATATATATATATATATATATATATATATATATATATGTGTGTGTGTGAACATTTATATATATATATATATATATATATATATATATATATATATATATATATATACACACACTATCTTGGAGTTCACTTTATGCACGCTGGGGAGAGGAGGTATAAACGATGTGTTTACATCCTGAAGATGTACTGAACTTTTGATGTTTTACACAGTTCACCCCATGCAAGCTGAGGAAAGAGTGAAACAGACCAATAAACCTCCTTTGGTTAATCAGAAGCTGCAGTTGTCCGACCTCTTTTTCATACACAACACAGAACAGGTAACAGCGGTTAGGAGTAGACCGGTTACATATGCTTTTAGAAGATTTGGAATATGAAGCACAAGTCACATTGACTAATTTAATGACACTTCTGGGTACGTTTTAAGCTTTAAAGTGAGTCAATATTATCTGCTATTGTGTTGAAACCAGCTAATGGGACATCCTACAAAACAAAAGTCAAATGGGTTTGGAACAATATAAAAGCGAGTAAATTATTACAGAATTTTTATTTTACGGAAAACTATTTATATAAAACAAATTTTGGATGGGTAATAAGAAAGGTTGAAGATTTTGGACCAAGTGAATATACTTCATGTGGACGAGTATGGACTATATTGGGTGTCAGTATAGACGTGAGCAGATTTTATGTGAATATTCTGAAGGTTAAAAACATGTAAAGAAGTGTAAGCCAGCATTTTGTATGCTCTTGATGGGAAGTATGGCAAATATCAGTAGACCAACATGAAGGAATCTGCAGTTTAGCAATGAAATGTCTATACATTGTAAAAATTAAAAGATATTCAAGACACCATTTTCACACCGGTGGAACCCTCTGGAGATGCTCCAGACACCTTTTGAGTTATCTGAGAAAATCTCAGTTCCTGCAAGAACTCAAAGGACCTCTAATGACTTTCAATGGTTCCTCCAGTCTCACACCTTGATTTGATAAGTGATACTGCATCTTGGCCGAGAAGAAAAAAACTAAACAAACAAAAAAAACAAAAAAACATCATAGTAAGCTTGAGATGATGGGTTGGCACTGAGATTGATATTTCAGAAATCCTTTATGAGATCACTGATTGGGTAAATGTACCCAAAACTGATTATTGTCAACATAGTTAGAGGAGCCATATGATTGGGTGACTGCTCTGAGTAATCTGATGTAAAGGGGAATAGTAAAAGTCCAAGCACTAACCCCTGTGGAATAAAAGTGGTAAGAGTGAGGGGTGAGGAGAGTAAGTCTTTCCAGTTGACTTGACACAAACTGTCATCCAGGTCAGTGGTGTAGTCGGGGCCATACACATGTACGTATATGCCATATGCTAAATTTTTCCCCAGGGCTGTTTCCATATAATGACTTCTAAGGATCAATATTTGCATATACCCTCGGTATACCCACATGTTTTGCTGCTTCAGATGTCCATAATCTTCTTTCGTTAGTTTCCCTTTAACTGTATTGGATGCTATTTTGTGAAACTGGAGATTCTTTGTTGCAATTGGAGCATTATCACTTGAATTCTGTCATTCTCCACCCCTGACAACCATTGTCGCCGCCATCATCGACTGAGGGAATTTATGACAGTGAGTGGAGAGAGAGTCATCCTCATGCTGAACCAGCATCAGGTAAAATTAATTAACAAAATATAACAAACTTCCTGTAAAATAAGGTATCGTTCCGTAATTAAGGGAAAAACATTCCGTTCCTTATGAAATCCATACACAATGCTGTTTGTCCCGTTTTTTTTGTATCACACACCCAAACTACTGAGAATGTTTCACAAATCGAGAGAAATGGACTTGAAACACACACACCTTTTGCATGATTTGTGTGAGATATCGGACGTTGCTTTACACGGATGATAAATCTTGAAACAGAAACGGCTGGGGAGAAGATCAGTGACAATCAGTGTGTGTTTTCTGTCTGAGGCAAGATCATTTTGTCAAAATCATATAGCATTCGAGTGCAAGTTAATTGTTTCCCACCATTTGGATTTTAAAACACCAGTAAATGCACCCATTCATGACATGCCATTACATTTTATTGCAAATGTCAGAACTTGTTCTGATATAGAGAAAGAGAGTGAGAGGTAAGAAAAACTGTATTACTGTATTAATTCAAAATAAAATTACAGTAATACAAGTGTAGTTAATGTACTTCACATGATTTTCTTACATTTAATTTATGATAAACACTATTCCAAGGAGAAATACACTATTTTCATGTTTAGCTTTTTCTCTCCTTTTGTCTCTTCTTCCTGGTCATTGTTTTAAAGCATTTTTAATTTTAAGTTTAGGGATATTCGCACTGAACACGTTTTTGCATCCTTCTGAGTTTTTTTCAACGTAAAGCAGAGTCTTGTAGGAACGCCTGTAATATGGGTAATCCTGTGTCATATTTGTCCCCATTACAAGTGTGTCCCCATTTTATCATTGAAATCATTTTCTATTGTAGTGTCATTTTCTCATGCTCCCCCCCCCACACCCACACACACACCATGGACAGGGCAGTAGTAAACCACATTTTTAGATAGGACTACACCATTGATCCAGGTAGGAACAACCTATTGATAAAATAACTTGCATCAGGGGAAGGTAATAAGTATATTTGGCAGCTTAATGAACAGACAGAGCCAAAACAGATTTCTCAACACCACCAAGTTCATCACAAAGTCACAGTTCATTTTCACTTCCCTTCACAAGGCTGCAGTATATGAAGAGTCCTTCTTAAAACCAATTACTGGACTTTAGCCAAGTGCAGCAAAATTGTAATCGCTCGATTTGGGATCTTTATTCACTAAAATACTGCACATGTTGTAGTTAAAAACTGCTATAATATTTTAAACAGATATTGATCAAATTCATTAGAGCACAAAGGTGACACTGGCTGTTTTAAAGTAATAGATTTACACTCACTGGGCACTTTAGTAGGAACACTATGGTCCTAATAAACTGCCCAACTTGGTCGTCTGCTGTTGTAGACAATCTGCCTCAAGGTTCGATGTGTTGTGTATTCTGAGATGCTATTCTGCTCACTACAATTGTACAGAGTAGTTATCTGAGTTACTGTAGACTGGTCTAACCAGTCTGGCCATTGTCCGTTGACCTCTCTCATCAACAAGTCATTTCCATCAACAGAACTGACACTCACTGGATGTTTTTTGTTTCTGGTACCATTCTAGTGTCAACTCTAGAATGCATGAAAATCCCAAGAGATCAGCAGTTAATGAAATATTAAAACCAGCCCGTCTTGCACCAACACATGTTTAATGTGAACATTAACTGAAGCTCCTGACCTGTATCTGCATGATTTTATGCATTGCACTGCTGCCACACGATTGGCTGATTAGATAATCGCATGAATAAGTAGGTGTATCGGTGTTCCAAATAAAGTGCTCAATGAATGTATATTGCCATAACTATGCATTTATTTTCACGATTAGCAAGGATGCTTGTGAACAAAAAGACAACAAGAGGTTGAAAACGGCAACAAAATGTGAGAATTAAATGCACACTTGAAACTGTAGAAAGGTTCATTGAACATTCAACATTGTATATAAAAATATTTTACCATGGTTAAGGAGTTTAATGGTTTAAAGAAGACCCGTTACCTGCAAACACCCCTTTAAGAACAACCTTTACCAGTGGTAAAACTCACATAGATCTTGTGGCTTATTAAAATAAATAGACCGTATTTAATCTTACCAGAGCTTAGTGTGCCGTCCTTGTTGATAAGCAAGAGGACACAGGGGTAATCAGGGTTGGATTTGAGGTTGCTGTACCTCTCCGGGTCAAGCAGCTTCAGGCGCTCGGTGGTGACAGGAGAAAAACGGTAAAGCTGGAATGTGAAATGGACAGAGTTCGGCCATTCTGAATTCACACCAGCCTGAGCAACCCAAAGGAGGAACAAATTCATAAGGTTTGGGAATTATTGAAAAGTACTGATGACATGCTCTGAAATATGACCGGATAAATGATGACATTTCAAATAATATGAAAGAGATATTATGATAGGAGTCAGTCTTAGTCACCCATAATTAGGAGTCAATTGTTGTTACTTTATTATAAAAAATCAATCTGAGTGACTCCAGAATGAAGAGTCAGTCAGAGTCACGTCATGATGAAGAGTCAGTCTCAGCGACTCTATGATGAAGAGCAAGTCTGAGTAACACCTTTATAAAGAACCAGTCTGAGTAAATTCAGTGATGGAGAGTCAATTCGTCACTCTAAGTCACAGTAAGATGAAGAATCTGAGTCACACCATGACAAACCCCTTTCGTCTAGATAAATAGTAATTGCTGAATGTTGGAATGAGACCTCATGTGTATGGACAGAAAGCCTGGCTGATGAACACAAACCTAATTCTTTAAAAACATATGAAACATGAAATTGTACTTTTGTATTTGCATAAAGAGGACATTAGTTATTTATACAATGAAAACATAATATAACTTCCAGAACTTAAAACTGCATTTATTGAAACTCTGCCAAAAACCATCTAATTCCATAGTTCCACATTTTTCTGTATTCAGACAGAAAAAATTACTATCATTAGAGGTAGAAAATAATGTTAAATATTAATGACAACCAATTTCAAATAAAATCATTGGTCATTCCATCACTAACTACCATTAATACAGTTAATGATGAACATCTGCTTGCCTGAAACTGTTCAAATTAATCGAAAACAATAAAACAGCATCTTGGTGCCACTGTTTGAAATTATAATGCTTCAAGGTAGAATTCAGAAAGTGCAGGTAAATCTTTCCATTTAATCATGCAGAATTAATTATTCCCTGAGAGCAAAATCAATGACTTTCTTGCAAATGTATTGCACTCTGGCACTTTCATTGTCACTGAGGAGACAGAATCAATAAAAAAGAAGTTATTTGTTATTAGGTGAGTCAGGTTTTTTGGAAGAAATTACTTACCTAAAACATGACTGATTAAATTCATTTTATAAGCCAGCATCAGCACCCTGCATTTTATGAAAGCAATAATCACTTTTGGAAGTATTATATACCTAAAGAAACATATATATATTTGAAACATTGGGAGCTCAGGGGCTTTGGGATTAATCATTCAAACCTGTATGTTTAAAACCAACAGGCTGGGATTAAAACCTCAATAGGACAAATAAATATATATATAATTAAATGAAAGGATAAATGAATTAATCAAAGTCCTAGGTGACATTTGTGAGCTGACAGAGCAGTGTGAAAAGTTCGTCTCCAGCCTCAGCAGAATGAATTAAAATAGAGGGACAGATTAGGGAGGGATGATTGCTTTCTTTTCTCTTTGTGAGGAAGATTAGCAATCAATCACACAGAATTAGATAAGGATAGAAACTATTTAGAGTGTAGACAATTGGCAGGCCCACTGAGCACACTCAACATCACAACTTAGAGATTAAGTGTTATTTATTCAAAACGTCGGTTCTGACCATTGGGTCAATCAAATGGCTTGAATTCATCAATTAAAAGCATAGACCTCAAAGCTATGTAAGGTTTTCACATCAATTTTTATTTTGTAAACAAAGGAATGGATAATTAAAAAGCACGAATGGAAAACTGAAATGACAAGAGTGAATGCAGCAACACAAACACACACACAAGCACATTGGGAACAAGTCAAAATCAAGAAGAAGAAAAAAGGGCTGATGATGTATTTTAGTAGGGAGATTAATTTATCTGAACAATGCACAGCTTTACGTCCTTAACAAAACAGTAAGAAGAGAAAAGTAATTCTGTCTAACATTTAGGGCTAGTAGATTAATGTAATATATGTTGACTCGCCAACCTTGTTTTTGAGTGTTAATGAAGCAGCATTCAAATCCATTTAAAAATCCATTAGCCTGTGAACGTGTTGCCACTCTTTATCTTAACACAAAACAGCAGATAATGAGAAAATCCTAAACTTAAAGCTTCACAATACAGCATGACTTCACATTAAGACTAAAACTATGTAAATTGGAACTTAATTACCATTTTTATTGTTCATTCTTTTTATCAATATTGTATTATTATTATGGTAATTATTGAATTACTTTCTTGTTTATTATTTACATTATTATATTATAGTCCTACATCCTAATATCTCTTTGTCAGAAAAAAAATATAAAAATGGTTCTCTTTTCAACCTTATCACAGCCCTGAGATCCTTTTATTTCTCCTCTTGTTGGAGAGATGATGATGACTTCATAGAAACAATAAGAATGCAAGAGAAATAGAGGGGGAGAGTATTTTAAATCCATCAGTGCTTGACCTCAGAACAGAGAGGTTCTAGAGCCAGTCACAAGCAGACTTAAAAATGTAATTTTGTTTGTGGGCAAGTTAGCATAAATGCTTGTGTGCCTGCGAGACGTACATTCATCAGTTGATAAAAATCAGATATAAGTTAGCTAGAGATGTTTATACATGAACCAGCTGACATTACTAAAAAGGGGAATATGTTATGCAAAATCCCCTTTTTTTTATTTTGTAACATAATTATGTGTCCCAGTGCATCCCCACACAATATGTTAAAAGGTTTAAATTAACCTGACAGAACTATAATAGCAGAGGAATGACTAAAAGGGCCTGATACACATAGTCTATTATTAAACTATGTAATAAACGTTTTATTATGTTGTTACTACATTGTTATTACTGTCCTTTAGTTTTAAATTGGTCATCTGTCAACTACAATCAATGGATGCAGCCAGTTAAAAACTTACTGTGATTTTAATGCATACAAAAGCACATTATTTCTATAGTTATGAATTCAAGGCTATTTCTATGAGACAATAAGTGCACACATATAACTTTAGGACATAAAGAAGAAATATCCTTGGAGAAGAATACAAAAGAACAAATAAATATATTGCAATCATTAAACAGGGTCACTGCAATGGCCAGACAAGCAGTTTTAAGATGCAAAACACACATATAAAACCACACTCAAACTTACCTGGTAAAAGCCAGAAACTGCAGTATAAAAGTTTGGTCTGAAATGGATCTGCCTCTTCTCTCTGGGGGTCAAAGTTCACAGGCTCAGAAGGATCAAAAACCTCAGCCACCTGGTTCTGGTGGTCCAAGATTTGATGAAAACCAGAGGAGAAGAGCTTGGCCAGTGATTTGTGAGAAGTCGGCCTAAAGGAGATTAGACATAGAAATCACACCAATACAGTTAACAATAGGTTGACTAAATCAAAATATGATATGCACAGTGGCGGTCTTAACATAGAGGCATAGGTAGGCGGCTGCTTGGGGCCCCCTACCAGCGGTCGAAGTAGGGGGGCCCCCAACCAACCTAAAACAAATAATAAGAAATAATCAAATAAAACGCCCCTTATCATCATGAACGCTTCAAAAACATATAAAATTTTATTAACATTCTTAAGAAATACGTTGAAACGTTGAAGTACTGGTTAAAATGTCCAGTTCATGGTTATCTGTCCCTACACATACACCCCCTATTTTCACAATGAAATGGACTAGTCCGTAACGGTGCGCACCGCGAAAGATAAACACACAGTGACAGGAGGACAGGGATGTACACAAACAGAGACGAAACAAGACGAGTCTAAACGCGAAAATGAAAAGAAGTTACCCAAGCGGCTCAATTAAAAGAAAAAAGCGAAAAGACGCTGATAAGTATTTGGCAACGCTGCCAAAGATGACACACTTTTTTACGGCTAACGTTACTGATACAGACAGGAATAAAAACGTCCAACGAGTTGAACATGCCACTACAGCAGCAGATAGCTGTGAAGTGGTGCTAGGTGAGGATAACGTCAACCAAGTAATTGAAGAGGACATCGCGTTGTTGCCGCCCGCCGTCACCGACAGTGTTATCGAGGTTGACACTGAGGAAGAGTTGTCCAGTGATGGCCATTTTGACAGCGATGAGGAGGCTTTGGTGAGTCAACCTGTGAAATTTACGGTAAAACATTTTTTTTTTTACTAACGTAATTGTAGTAGCCCTATGATTCTACAGCATGTGATCCATCATATGTTGTGATAACGTTAACCTGAAGAATTTGTAAAACATTGTGCACAATGAAGGTTTGAACTTTCAGACACACACACACAGACATCAAGATTCAGCATAATGAATCATTATCAACAACTGTGATGATATAAGTGCAGTGCATGATGGGAGCCATCAATCAAAACTCATCAATATCTCCCAGCATACATTGCAGCATGAATAAATTATGCTGAATTGCCTAAAGGTGATGATACACAGGGCAACTTTTTGAGCAATGTTGCTTGGGCACTTTCCCATTGAAAATGGGCAATACATTTCTATCTGGATATTTTAGATCGGTCGTAGGCCCTGTGTCTCATCTGGTTGCCTGTTGACGGCAACATTGCCCAGCAACATTGCTCAAAAAGTTGCCCTGTGTATCATCACCTTTAATATTTTCTTTTATTATTATTATCTGCTTTTATTTTTGCTGTTGTTATTGTTGCAACTATTTAGTAGCTTGTTTTGTGATGTTCAGAGTTTTATCTGATTATTTTGTTGATTGTCACCGTTGTTGAGATTCATATGCTGATCCTTGATGTCTGTGTTGGTCTACATCATACTGTAGTTCAAAACCGTTATTGTACACCATGTGTTTTTAAAGTTCTTCAGATTACCTGTTTGTCACTGCTAGCTCGCATGCGGTAGGTTCACAGAGCTTTAATACTCAAAAACGTGAAATATTAATTCAGTATTAAGCATTCCTCTCTGTAGATCATTGAATCAGGCCACTACATAATGATTATGTCATCATCAATAAATAGCCAACAACACCTGATCACATTTTCTCTCGGATTTTCATGCCATAACGAATGTGTTTTATAATCAGCCAGAGAAAATCTTTTTGTAAATCTAACTGTTATTTTTTACTTTTTTTTTTTTTTTTTACAGTGTAGTAATAGCCCAAGCCCTAGCTGTGCTAATCCTGCTGCCACCGACCAAAGCACTGTATGCTTGCTACGGGCCGTAGATTAGCTTTACCTGCCTATCCCACCATTCAGTCTGTACATTTTTTGGGGGGAAGAGAGGGGGGCCCATACATACCTTCGCCTTGGGCCCCCAGTTTGCTAAATCCGCCACTGGATATGCATTAAATCATAACAGGAGTAAAGAGAATAGGAAGGAGCTGTGATGGCAACTAGAAGGTTGTAGGTTTGATTGCAGGTAGGGATGAAAATGGATTAATTATACAGTCACTTCTATCCCTGATTGGCATGTTGTTTCCGAGTTCCAGCACCCTAGGATCAGGTCACACTATGCCCACTCACTAACAAGTGTCATATCCTATCAGATATTTTTGTATCGGCTCCAGTGTGTTTAACTTAACCTGTTGGGACAGTTGAGGGTTTACCACAATAAAACATCACCATTTCTTCTAATAACCCTTAGTAAGCATTTGGGCACTGAGGACACAAGTTTGTTAAGTTAAAAAAATACAATTTTACCCGATTAATCTATTATGCAGGTCTTCAGCTGCACAATTGAACGGGGTCTTCGTTGCCATAATGCGCCACACATTCTAAATTAGAGACAGATCAGAACTGCAGGCAGGCCAATCTAACAACCACACTCTCTGCTTACACAACCATGCACTTGTAATCTGGCCAGTATGTGGTTTGAAGTTGTCTGGCTGGAAAATGCAGGGATGTTCCTGGAAAAGACGGTGCTGGATGGAAGTATATGTTTCTCCAAAATTTGTACATATCTGTCTGCATTAATGGTGTCCTCACAGATGGACAAGTTACCCATGCAACGGGCACTGACACACCCCAGGCCCATACAGACACTTGCTTTTGGACCTGGCACTGATAACAGCTTGGGTGGTCCTTTTCCTCTTTGGCCCCGAGAACACGATGGCTGTGTTTTTAAAAGATTATTCGAAATGTGGACTCATCAGAACAAAAAACACAGTTCCACTATTCTACTTTCCATCTAAGATGAGACAGAGTCCAGAGAAGTCGGAAGCGCTTCTGGACAGTGTAGATGTAGGGCTACTGATTGGCATAGTAAAATCTTAACTTGCATCTGTGGATGTAGCGGCGAATGGTGTTGACTAACAAAGGTTACTAAAGTAATCCCAAACCCATAAAAAATCTATGTAAAACATCATATAATGTGTAGTTGTAGTGATTTTAATATAGCAAAGTGTGAATATAATTAAAAAATCACTCTTTTTGGTTTTTATTAGCATTTTTTCATATTGTCCCAACATTTTCAGAATTGGGATTGTAAGTGCCCAGTAAATATCTTAGTATACTTAATTACCACAACATTTTCACACCAAACATCTGTACCAGTGAATCTCACTGAGCCTCATTCAGCTCTCTGCGCTTCATACTGTAGATACTTAGTTACAACACTGTATTTGTACACACACCTGGAGCATATGAGCTGCCAAGTTCTATCAAAACAATACAGGATACAGATCAGTAAACAGATGTGAAAGCCTGCTGGGCATTATGGGGTGCTTTTATGAAGCAAACCATAATCTCCACATAATATTCCAGGTGCTTCACTCTAAAACCCAATTTAACCACAACATGGCTTGTATTTACTTCACATCAAATATAAAAGCTATTTTGAAATCCTCTTGAGTTATCTGGTTGTAAGTGCTGGTAATATGTGCTGCTGTGATATCTTAAACGGGATCTCATACATGAAAGCTTTATGAGGCCAACATCAATGGCCAGTTTCTAATAGACCTCAGAAATGGCTTCTTCTCTGAAAGAATTGCATTGTCACAAGATAAAAGCATTTAAAATGTGCCCCTTTAGACACAGAAAGAAAATTGCATATGGAAAGCAAAAAAAGCAAATAACATAAATGTGGGTGGTGTATATGCTGTGTGGTCGGTGCGGCACAATAAGAGATAGGTCTAAAGAATGTACAATTTAAAATAGTGATTTTTTTTTTTCTCTCATATAAATGCATTTTATTTTCCAATCCAGGACTACAATCTGCCTAGTGCCTGTACAGCTCTGACAACAAAATGTCGCCCCAGCTGATCTCTATCTACTAGTCAAAGAAACCAAAGAAAGAAATTAAATAATCTCTATGTGGGTATGAGAAATTTCACAGATGTCACAGATATCCCCCATTTGTAAGACAGTGATCCTTGACTCATGAGGCTGAAATCATTTGTGTCTCTCAAAGTTCAAAATCCTTAATTTAGGGAAACAAAATAAAATCACTTTAGTACGTTTAAAAATATATATATTTCCTATAAAGACCATGAGCAAACACCACAGTAAATACATTTTAAAATTCAATAAGTTCAATAAGTAGTCATATTTGTTAAGTCCTAAGAGCTTTTTCAACTAGCGGGTTTTGACAGGGTCGCAGCAACCAACCATATAATCTTGCATAGTCAGGAAAGCAAAAAAAATCATATAAACTTTTTAAAGGAAGGAAAAGTTTCCCAATACTTTAGTTTTTGAGGTCATATGCCATGCATCCAATCAAACTTTAGAGTAAAGTTGGCGCAAATATATTTGTCATTTGGAAATATAATACAATTCTGGGCCATGTGTTTGGTTGGTAAAACACTTCTGCTGCTTAAGCATTTACAAAATTTACAATTATTGTCGAAATCAATTATTGTATATTCTCAACTATTTTGCCTATATCCTGTTCATAATTTAGCATTTTGTTGGGTCCATGTTGTTCATGGTAATAATAATCAATTTCCTGTTTGATTTTAAGGACATTTCTGTTACTACTGTATAATACACAATTTTGGTACTATTTTGGGACTCTACTTGATCTCCAAAGTAAAATCTAAAGTGAAACCAGTTCAGAACTGGTATAAAAGGGTGAAAACATATTTGAGCATTACAACTGCAGGACTTCCATGTGTTCTTCCAGTGACGTATGCGTAATTAGGAGAAACGGCAATTAGGCCTACACTTAAATCAGAGGCTTTTAATTGCCACAGACAAAAATTAATATAATACTACGGATCATGGTAATTTTCTGGTGAATTAAACATTTACAATCCTTGCTTATTATTTTCACACTCGCCTGCCCAATATTTTCTTTCCCAGGATCCACATAGGAAAATAGAGTACAAATTAATGAAAGACAGAGAGAGAGAGAGAGAGAGAGAGAGAGAGAGATAGTAAAAGATAAGGAAGGGCAAATAGCGATATAATTTTAAAGACAGAGCAATCATCTATTCTTCAGTGTTACTTTGATTTGTTGAGTACACCTGCATTGTTTTAGCCAATTATGTGTTTTTATTTAGCTCAATTTTTATGTGTTATTAAACCACACCTGCAATCACTGGTTTCTCATAATGACAATAGACCAGGGGGGTCTAGGCTCATTACAAACAATCTACTTAAAGCCCTCTGACAAGCGACGTGAGATGTACAGTATTTTGAAAATGTTTTACTGTAATACTGTAAAACTTAACTTAAAATAACTTTTTTCAATCTTGTCTGAGATAGTGTGAGCTCTTCAGAAAATTGACCAAACAAATCTGACCAAATTATGGTCCCTGATATGAAAAAATAGAAAATAAAATATCTTCAATTTTAATTGCATAGGTCTTAAACAGATATAACAACTAATTGAAATTACAGTTCCTATTTTAAATTAAAAAATGACATTCTATACACATTGGTTCTGTGTTTTCTGGGTCTCTAAATATTGACCAGTCGACCGACTTTAATTAATGGAGAATTTGGTCAGAACCAGTGGATGATTATTAAACAATAAACATATCTGAATAAAAATTCTCCACTCTAAGAAACTTTAAATGGCCTTTACCCCGAATAACTACATTGACCTAAGTTATGATTGGCTAACCTCAGTACACAGAATTTACATAAGTCTTAAAAGTACACGTAAAATGTAATCATGACTGTTTTTGTTGAAAGAAACCTGGACTAACATGAGTTGTTTTCAGGAAAAAAAGATGCTACAAAAGTGTGGAATATGGCCCTTTCAAAATAGTATTATTTTCACCCTGTGGCATTTGTGAGTATGCATCTGTATGGTATGTAGTTCTCACCCTGCAGCGTGTTCCAAGGGTGATGGCAGTAGAGTGCACTGGGGTGAAAGTCAACTCCTGCATCCCAAAAACTTCCTCACTTCTCTCTTCCTCTCTCTCCTTAACACTCAACTCCAGGTGTGCTATGCCGCCAGCGCTGGGACACTCCTGATTCAGTTTAAACCCACACACACACATGCACAGAAAGAGAGAAAAACAGATAAAATTAGAAGTCACTTTGGGCATATTGGGAGAACAGAACCACAGAGGCTTTATGAAGGATTGCATGGGATTGTCTCTCTCTCTCTGTGAGATTCAGTTACTGAAACAGAAAATATTCCCTCAGCAAATTTAAAAGAACCTCTGAGTGAATGTGCAAAGGACATCCAGGTGTGTGAAGGTTATAACTAGTAAAAATGGGAAGCAGGGAGGTCAACAGTTTATAGACAAAATAGGAAAATTCTGTATTGAAATACACACCAATGTACAAATGACTATACAAACAACATAAGTGTTGTGGGGTGAATTCATTTTAATCAAGTGCTATCAAGCTAATAAAATATCCACATTTTAAAATCTTTCAAGTTCTTGATGAAATGACACAACAAACACTTTATAAAATCCTAAGTACGGCACTTTTTATACTTCTTACATATTCTTAGTCTTAGACAGCACACCTACAGACTGTACTGATGACTGATGTAATATATTGTGCACAAAAATGGCAAGCACTTTCTTGATCTGGCAATCTATAATTTTTGCAGATTTTGGGAATCAGGATACACATATTTTTATCAGTTTGCCTGGAAACAAAGCTTGTGTTGACAAGATAATAAGCTGCATAATGAGCTTTTCCAAAATAGTCTATTACTGTGGTATCAATAATGTCAGATAAACTGAAAAGTGAACCATATTTTATGCCACTAGTCAGAAGGCTTACTTCAAATTAAAAAGAAAGAAAGAAAGAAAAGAAACAAGCAAAGAAAAAAATAAATGAAATGTCTGCATTCTACATTTTAGTGTTGCTCTGCTATATTTAACATTTACATTTTGTTTTACTAGCTAATACTTTTCTTGCACATTTTAGAACACTGTATTGCAGCACTTCTAATGTTACTGTCCCTTTGTGATGAATTGCTTGTGTTGTAGCATTCATCATTTTTAAGACACTTTGGATAAAGTGTCTGCTCAATAAATAAACATAGGCCTAAACGTGCACACAAACCCAAACACACACACAGTACACAAAACCATACAGTGTACCATTTAGACTGTAAATAGACTGTAAAAAGTACCAGGTACCACAATATCAGGCAAATTGCAAGTGAATTCCAACTTTCTGCTTTTGTGACATAAAAACGGAACATCTCAGGGTGCTCGGCAACTCTTTCTCAAAAACAAACTGATATTTCTAAATCAACAAAAATCAAAAAGAGCTAAATAAAAGATACAATATTTGGAATCTCTCACTGGAGAAAAAACTGGCAGATTCATATAGAGAAAAAGTAAAAAGAAGTATGTAAAAAATACACAAGGAATCATTTAACATCATAAATAAAGTAAAAATCAGCCAGGACTTATACGAGTAGCATGCTAGAACTTGAGCACAGCAGAAACTTCCTCCATAATCTGTGACAGAAGAGCCCATGTATGGCACACACAGCCTCAAACAACTGTGGGGGCAGAAACTAATCACTTTGTATGTTCATTTACACAGTTTCATCATACAGTCAAATTCACTGCATGACTACTGGCATCTGTATAAACATACGCACCCACACACAGGTGATTAACATAATATCTGTGGATATCCTGGTGCATAGTTTAAGACCAAAAGTTGTGAAATGTTTCCACTCTAAACTGACTGTATCTCATCACAATGTGTTTCTGTACTTAAAAAAAACAACAAAAAAAACACAGCAAACCACTAATATTTACTTACACTCACTGAGCACTTTATTAGGAACACCTGTACATCTACATGTTCATGTGATTATCTAATCAGCCAATCATGAGGCAGCAGTGCAATGCATAAAATCAAGCAGATACGGGTCAGGAGCTTCAGTTAATGTTCACATCATCCATCAGAATGAGGAAAAAATTGTATCTCAGTGAATTCAACCGATGCATGATTGTTGGTGCCAGACGGGCTGGTTTGAGTATTTATTTAAATGCTGATCTCCTGTGACTTTCACACACAACAGTATCTATAGATTATTCAGAATGGTGGCAAAACCTAAAATCATCCATTGAGCGGCATTTCTAAGGACTAAAACACCATGTTGATGAGAGAGGTCAATGGACAATGTCCAGACTGGTTCAAACTGACAGAAAGGCTACGGTAAAGGCTACGGTAACTCAGACAACCACTCTGTACAATTGTAGTAAGCTGAATAGCATCTCAGAATGCACAACATGTCGAACATTGAGGCGAATGGGCTACAATAGCAGAAGACCACATCAGGACCTATATGAAGACCATAGTGTTCCTAATAAAGTGATAAGTGTGTATATTACAACATAGAAAGTACAGTAAAAGTACAAAGTAAAATCATGCTGTTTAGCATAGAATCAAATGAAAATATTACAAAGTTCAAGTGAACCCAGCAGATTCTGGGAGCTGTGGACAAAGAGCCTTGATAGATATACACAGAGGACCCTCATTAGATGTGGAGCTGAAGAGTTATCTCAAATAATCTAATTTACAGGATTTGCCACTTTAGCAGAGCAAACTCACTCATCCTGGTTGGCTTTTAAGCATCAGTTCTGATCTACTGCTCCACTTTTTTGCAATGAGTGCATCGAAGAAAATAAAAAAACAGTATGTGCAGTGGATCTTAACGTAAGCACCGAATTATCATGGAGCCACTGTTAACTTGGTCAAGAAAATGAGACATGTTAATGTGGCTCTTAGAAGGGCAGATGTACTGCTGTATATTTGATTTTACAGTAAAGTTTTAATTTGTATAACTGTAGACAGTTTAGTTGGATCTAATATGATCTAATAAGAAACTTTTTAATAAACAGAATTTTCCACTTTAATATGAGATTCCTACTGCTTTTTTTGGTTTTCTTTTCTTGCTTATACTGTGTCTGTTTACAGCTGAAAACATATCTGCATGTTTAGTCCAAAGGATTTTGTAGATGTGCATAAGTATATACAGCAATTGGTATGTGTGCAATTTTCCCTTTAATGTGTATGCCACATTACATCTTGAGACAGTGTAGGTGTTTAATTCCTTTGCATTAATGTATCTCAGTCTTTTTTTTTTTTTTTTAAAGAAAGAGGGGAACATATATATTTGTGTGGGTGGAAAACATACGACATGTGACAGCTGGTTGGCCGATGCCATCAGGGAGGTAGAGAGTAGAGAGGGGAGCTTTTGTTGCCATGGAGACCCCACCGTGTGGCTCATGGTCAGGTTGCGTGAAGTTGCAGCCAGCTGAGAGAGAGAGACAGCTGACCAATAGATCAAGAGAAAAGAGAAAAATAAAGAAAAAATGAATCCATATTATCGCACGAAACAACAAGCAGAAGCATCTGTCTGAGTGGCAATCCCCCGCAGCTGGCATCTTTATAATGCCAACATCCAGCCAACACAAAGACAGGATGAAATTAGAAACCTGTTTTTGTGTAAACATGACAGATCCAGCTTTGGCTACCGCTACGCTTTCTGCTTAAGCAGACATATTTTCTTACTGACATTGCAAACCCATCCAACAACACATGCATTTATTCTTGCAAGTGTTTTTTTTTTTTGCAATTTAGTTATCAATTTTGGCATCTTAATAGAAATACTGATACTTTTAAAGTTGGGAAAAGATGCACACAATGAAATTACCTCATAATAGGGGTGGGAATCAGCAGGTACTTGGCAATACAACATTTAGCATATTGATATCTGGGTTGCGGTACAATAATAGTTTATTATTGAATAGCGATTCAAAACTGTGATATATTGTAAACTTGTGCTCAATGGTTTCTCATTTATCTTCATTGGACTTTGGAGCATTGTGCAACAAGTGCTGAACTTCCAGCTTTTACTTAATCGCAGAGCCATAAACATTTCATAAAGCATAGGCATGTCATTGTCAGTAGTTTTAGTATGATATCATAGTTTACTAACCTTTTCTGTGTAAATTTAAATCCAATTTACAACTTGTTGCCAAGATGATGTAACGCTATAAACGCAAAAACCCATAAACAAGTATGAGCATGACAATTTAAACAACCTAACAGCTCAAATAATGTGAGATTTGGCTGAATATTTAATGTAAGAGATTTTTTAAATGTAAAAGCTTAACTTTTCTGCCTTTAAACCCTCCAAGAATTTACCCTATTCACTTCAATTATAAGTGTCTCAAGGTAACCTCTTTTTTTTTTTTTAAAGAATAGAAGGGATGAGACCAAATATTTTGTGTTAATCAACAATATGCCATAAATGCTGGAAATTGACTTTATCTTATATTGAACCTGGAATATTCCTTTAACATCACACAAAACCATTGCAGTCTAGCTGTACGTATGATCTGTACAGACATCCAAAACACCATTAATATAAAACTACTTCTCTTGGGGCTTATCTAAATGACGACATAATGACTATGCTGATATTAAGTAACTGTGCTGGTTTTAATCAGATTAAACCTGGGCTGAGTGTAAAGACTGTTTTTTCTCTACTGACTCTGCTCAGGATTAGGGTAAGAGCAGTGAGCTGTGGTTTGCATCGGTTGCTGATCTAAAGCTGCTGTCTTTCCTAAAGAGAGGCTGTGCAATGTAATCTCAATTGCACTAGGCTAGTTGATGGGTAAAGCAGTAGAGGCAGAATGTAGGCTTTGATGGGTCAGTGGAGTTAAACGCATGAGTCAATTGCCTTCAGTACAGCCTAAATCACTAACACTCTGTAGACTCTAAAAGCATGTCTCCACTGACCCCAATACAGCCTAAATGTATGACTCACTGACCCCAATACTGCCTAAATGCATGACTACACTGTCCCCAGATCAGCTGAAACTCATTGTGTCCAGTACTTTCAAAACACAAGCTTCTTCATGACTAGGTCAGCCCAATGCATGATCCCATTAGCCACATTATGTGAGTTTAGATAAGGCTTTCCAAATTGGGGGTTAGTGGTAGAACTGAGGGATTTGTGTGAACATGAAATTCAATTACATAAAAAATGCATTATTTTAAATATAAAATGTTTAATAAAATATAACTGTGAACAGGTTTGATTGGAGCAATGGAGGAGTCAGGAGACAACGAGGCAGGTTCAAGGTCAGTCCTTCAATTATCCTTTGTTAAACAACGAATCGACGGTAACCGTCGATAACCATTCAATATTATTTACAGTTCTATTTATGCTGTCGTGCTTTCTGGACACTCTCTCTCCCGCTCTCGACACTTGGCGTCCCTTTAAATGTCTCTCTCCGTATCACTACAACAAGACACAGGTGTTAGAGATAATTACAAACCAGGTGACAAGCCTTACCGCTCTCTCTCCCGCAGACCGACACACGACCACGCCCCCCATGCCACAATAACACTTTATTTTCACCTTACTAAGAAATATTTGGACACTCAAGTCGTAGCCTACATATATTGTGTGAATATCATTGCATACAAAACAAAACATCCACAAAAAAGTGGCATGTGCAAATGATTGAGAATTTGACTCAGAACTGACTTTACTTTTCTGAGCCATTATTGTAATATATTTTTTACAACTGGTCCAAAAGTATTTTAGTTTTTATTTGTCAGTTATACTCAAGTTTACACAGCAGAGTAGCCACAATGTTTATGGCATTAACTATGGGCATGTTCCACTAAGTTTGTGTGCTAAGTGCTTCTTTTTTGTCCTAATTTTGAACACTATATTTAATGTTTTATATTTTAAAACATAACATTTCATTTAGTTTATTGTTCAGCTTGAAAAAAGGGTAATTGTATCTTTCTTTAAAAATAAAAGTCAACTATTTTAAATACAACGCTATCTAAAACAATGAAATGCATAATTGTTGAAGTGTGACTTAAGTGTCTAAATACTTCCTGAAGTCATTAAACATATTGTTCATGATTTGTATTGAATGGTTATTGTGGTAGCGGGGGTGTGGTCAGGCGACTGTCCGGAGAGGGAAGGCGGTAAGGATGCCTGCACCTGAGCTAAATTATGTCTAACACCTGTCTCTAATTCCAGTGAGCATGGGGGGGAGTGGCATATAAACGGCCACGCCACTGCCAGAGTGTGAAAGAGAGCCAGACTAGAGTGCAGCGTCTGTTGTAGTGAAGCGGAAGTGTTTGTGAAGCTAAAGTTTTTGAACTTAAGGCAGAAAATAAAGAGCCTTACCTGTCTCGCTGTTCCCGTCTCCTGATTACCCTTACAGTTATTTTGAACAAAATGAAATTTTAGAAACATTATTTGAAATATCAGGGGCATTTCAAGCAAATAATTTTCAAGGGTTCAAATGACAATAAAAGGTTGGAATCCCCTGATTTAGATTGCGCCGAGGACAGTACAATGAGCCACTGATTTAAAGCAGTAACATTTTTCATATTATTTAGGCATCAGATGTAAAAATGTATGACTCTGACTACAAGGACTCAAATTTATTACACCTATCACTCAGATAAAGTAAGCAAACAGAGGTGAAGTAAAGAGAAATACAAACAGACTTATAAACATGACAGCCAAACTACTGACAGACACAGTGCCAACAGAAAAGTCGCAAGGTCAGAATAAAAATCATGCCCGTAAATATTCGCAAAGCCTGCTCTTGTTTGACATCCACTCACTTTCATGCATTTTAAAAACATAAAATCAATAATTGAGGCAGTGTCTAAAAGAGAGAGAGGGAGAGGCTCTTTTTAAAAAGCATTAACAATAAATGTAGAGTAAGCGCATGCATTTAAAGCAAGAATTTTTACTCTGAAATACAGTATGGGATGTGCAGAGCGCCATGGGATGGCATTATTTAGAGCCATGTGCATTAAAAAACCATAATGCAGAAAGACAACAATGTATGTCTTTCCACCAATTAAAAGCCACACACATCACATTTAATGTATGTAAATGAAAGCCCCTGTGTGCTTGTTATCAGACAACAAATCATGCTTTGGGGACAAATCTGATCCACTCCGCCGATTGTACATTGACTAAAATAGCCTTTATATGCCACTCTGAATCTGTAGTTCTGTTCCAAAACCTTTTGATCTGCCTATATAGACAGCATTTTAAGACATCATAGGTGTCACTATTATGGCTAAACACTGAGTCGCTGTCTATGCAGAGTGTGCCAAATCAGTCACATAACCAGTATGAGGTTCCATCTCTGTTAATATGCTGCTGTAAGAGAGAGAGAGAGAGAGAGAGAGAGAGAGAGAGAGAGAAATGAGAGAACCAGAGAGACCACCCAAGAATGGGTCCACACGGACCTACTGGGAGATGTGGAGATGTGGAGATGTGTAAAAAACAAAAACAAAAAAAAATAAATAAATAAATAAATAAATAAATATAATATATATATATATATATATATATATATATATATATATATATATATATATATATATATATATATATATATACTGTATATATAGATGGTGAAAATGATGGCTCGACCAGCAAATGTACTTTTGGTGCAATGGGAAATTTTATTTAGAGTGCCAATAAAAAGAAGGTGTATCCGAATTTTAAGTAATATATACAGCTAGTGCAGACCAAAACCAAAGTATCAAAGAAAATATTAATCAATAAAAGAAAAGAAAATATATATAAATATATACAAATATATACACAACTTTCTGCCCCGGCTGGAATTGACGAAGCCTCGCGAGCTGGTCATACCACCTTTTTCTATCCTTGCTGTGCTTGCTGCAGGTTCTCCCTCACCTGGTTTAAGTAGTGTTCGAGACTGTCCCTTATCTCCAGGACAAACTGGATGATGCCTTTCTCCTCTGCACAGGTTTTAGGGGCCTACCATCCCTTCCACAGCAGGTCCAGTGGTCCTTGGACATGCCAGCCATACAGTAAATCAAAGGGGGAGAAAACGCTGTGGGAACTTCTCTGTAGGCGAACAGAACAAACATCAGCCATTTATCCTAGTCACGTCCTGTGTTTGCAACAAATTTCTGCAGCACAGTTTTCAGGGTCTGGTTAAAACTTTCTACAGTCCATCAGTCAGAAGATATAAGAACTGGTCTTCCGTTCTGTGATGCCCAGTTGCTGGTGGAGTTGTCTCATCAGATGGGAGATTAAGTTTGTTTCCTGGTCAATTGGGATCTCCTCTGGGATGCCAACCCTGGAGAACAGCTGGACGAGGTCATGGACGATCTTGGGCGTGGTGATAGTGCCAAGTATGAAGGCTTAAGAGTACCGTGTTGCATAATGACCAGAATGTATTGATGTCCGTTGCCGCTCTTCTTCAGTGGCCGCATTATGTCCATGCGGCGATGTGGCAAAAAGGGGTAGAGATGACGGGCAGTGGATGTAGAGGTTCTCTGCCTCGCTGATGCACAGCACTGGTCTTTTGGCATGTTGGTGCAGTATGTCTGGATGTCAGTGTACATGGTTGTCCAATAAAAGTGTAAGCAAATGCATAAGAACATTTTCTGTTGTGCCATGTGAACAGCCCATGGGACTGTGTCTGCAAGGTGCAAAATTATTGGACAACATGACATTGGAACAATTAGGGTTTGCATATACAACACATAATTCATGACAACATACTTTCCATTGCATAAATTAGCCATACTTTTACTCTCTGCTTTCACAAATAAAGGTTTCAACATCTCATCAACTTTTTGAAGTCTACCAATGTCTTCTGGGATCCTCCAGCCTCTGACCTCCAAACCCTCCATAGACATTTTGGGGACTGGAGCTCCCAGGTACCTCACCATCCGCCACTGTTGGTGTGTTTTTCTAGGGCCTTTGGTCCTGCACTGCAACAGGTTATCATCAAAGTCTGGCAGCTGCTGTAGACCCACCTTGGCTTTAGCCCATGTTACAGGAGGGAATCACATAACAACATTTGCATTTGTGGAGATGTTGTCACAGTCAGTGTTAGCCTTTACTAGATCAAATAACACAGGGAAGTATCTTCCTAAGATCATGTCAGTGGGAAAGCTTTAAACTACAACAACCTTTAACAGGTACAACTGGTCCTGCACACACAACTACCTCTGCCCTAGGATACCTCTTTTATCCACATAAACACATTGCACAGCAGTTGTATCACCATAGTTGACATTTGTGACAAAACATGGCTTTATCAGAGACAATGTGCTATCAGTGTACAGCAATGTCTTAACAGAAATTCCATCAACAAATTGTCCATCATAACATTATTAGACTGACTCTCCCCAATAGAGTCATTAACATTGTCCTCATCTCTGGGGACATAGCAGTAACCTGTCAGCTTGGCCTTCCGTACTGGACACACCGAAGGCTTGCGCCATGGTAGCTAACAGAAAAAGCACACTAGCTTTTGGTCAGCTGTAAACTTTGGTCTTTGTGCACATTCAGTATCTTCTGGGTATCCCAGATAAGTCCCACCCCAAAGTTAGGCTGAGGGTAGCGTGTTTTACCTCATGGTAGTTAAGAGCAATGGAATTGCCCGATGAGCATATTGTGTACTGCTGTGCAAACTTTGCTGCCGCCAGTCCTGTCCTCGGCTCGTGTTCCCTCACCCATGTACGACTGTCACAGGGAAGCACACGAAGGTGATGATTAGCTCACTGATCTCCTCCATGGAGTGCTGTTCCAGTTTCACCCAGCATTGTTAGAGGTTCCACAGACGATGGTACGTTTCTTTAGGCGTCTCTCCCTCTGGTGCCGAAGCCACCCAGAATCACTTACAGTAGGTCTCCGGTGAGATTTTTTTTTCATCCCCTTTTCTCCCCCATTTGGAATGCCTAATTCCCACTACTGTTACACACCTCAATCCGGGTGGCAGAGGACAAGTCTCGGCTGCCTCCACTTCTAAGACAGTCAATCAGCACATCTTATCACGTGGCTCACTGTGCATGACACCGCAGAGACACCCAGCATGTAGAGGATCATGTTACTCTCTGCCATCCACGCACATCTTACTACGCGCCCCACTGAGAGTGAGAACCACTAATCATGACCACAAGGAGATTACAGTTAAGTATTTAACTAATTCACCTGCAAATCGATTTAGACTCAAAGAAGGATAAATGGTTCTAAAGCCATTATCAACAGACTCCATAAAGTTCATTTTCACTGTCACTACTTACCAACTTGTTTCATGTTGTATGTGTTAGATTATTTTATGTTTAGAATAGCAATAAAGTAAGTCTCTATTCAATAATTTGACTGTGGTATATTTTGATAAATAATCTCATCCCTGTTTTTAAAAGATTTTGCTTCAAAGCTAAACCTAAATATGTGTGATATTATTTTCAATAAGCCATGAGAATAATATTACTCCAATAAATGAATTAATCATAATTCCCTTATTAAAGCTAATTCCTTACAATAGAAATTGTGAGCGGATACAACGAGACATTGTATTAAGATTTTAATCTCTAAATTGGTGTCCCTTTAAATTAGACCCCTACCTAAATTGATGTGGACAAGATCCATCCATGCGAGCTGTGGGGTTAAGCAAGTGTCACTGGGCATTTCCAAGGGTCTTAAAGGTCTAAAAGCATCTGCTTTTTTTCATTCCTTTTGCTCAAGAGTTAAATCAGGCTTTGCTGAGGGAGAGGAAGTCTGAGTTATTTTGATCCAACACATTTCTGTCTGCCAGAAAAAAAAAATCTCTTTTGCAGTCAAGTAACTTGCAATACAGTGTCTAAAAATGGATGGAGTCTATCCTGGCATTAAAGTGCAAATGAAGGCCCAACCCAGTACAGGCAATGCCTATTTTGTCTCACTAAACATATCACACCTATCTAAACAACATATTTGTGGGGCATATACTGAATAGTGTCAGTATTTTAGAACTTCAGAGTGTCTAACACAGGATATAAATGATTTACTGATGATGCACAATATATGCACAAATACAATACATATACAGCATAAGTCATTAGAAGTTAGAGGTTGACGTTAAAAACACAGAAGTTAGGAAAATGGCTAGAATCACTCATGTACTCTATAGGACCCACACTTTCCCCTTATGTAGCATTGTTTTTATTCCTTGAAGTCTACTTCTAATTTGTTACCACAATTGTACATTATCATTTCCACAATCTCTTTGACCCTTAAAATTAATCAGGCTGTTTGTGCTACAGCCCCTATAAGATCTCTATATGTAAATGACCTCAGTCATGAGTGGCTAAACTTTGCATACTGGCATAAATCACACTATCATTCGTCAGGGCAGGTGAAGATGTAAAATTCTGGATAGATGTTGATATGTAAATGTGGGTGGTTATTCGACAAGTCATGATTATTCAATCATTTTGTGATTGTGTTTTTTAATCTAACCATGATTATTTGAAATAACCATAAATATAGTGCACTTCAAATTACAATCACATTTTAGTATCCAAATAAGGGAATTTCTACGATGAACTACGGACCACACACAGAGCAGCTTCTGATAAGAGCCCGAAGCTTAACAACTTCTGAAGTGTACAGGTCCTTCTCAAAAAATTAGCATATTGTGATAAAGGTCATTATTTTCCATAATGTAATGATAAAAATTAAACTTTCATATATTTTAGATTCATTGCACACCAACTGAAATATTTCAGGTCTTTTATTGTTTTAATACTGATGATTTTGGCATACAGCTCATGAAAACCCAAAATTCCTATCTCAAAAAATTAGCATATTTCATCCGACCAATAAAAGAAGTGTTTTTAATACAAAAAAGTCAACCTTCAAATAATTATGTTCAGTTATGCACTCAATACTTGGTCGGGAATCCTTTTGCAGAAATGACTGCTTCAATGCGGCGTGGCATGGAGGCAATCAGCCTGTGGCACTGCTGAGGTGTTATGGAGGCCCAGGATGCTTCGATAGCGGCCTTAAGCTCATCCAGAGTGTTGGGTCTTGCGTCTCTCAACTTTCTCTTCACAATATCCCACAGATTCTCTATGGGGTTCAGGTCAGGAGAGTTGGCAGGCCAATTGAGCACAGTAATACCATGGTCAGTAAACCATTTACCAGTGGTTTTGGCACTGTGAGCAGGTGCCAGGTCGTGCTGAAAAATGAAATCTTCATCTCCATAAAGCTTTTCAGCAGATGGAAGCATGAAGTGCTCCAAAATCTCCTGATAGCTAGCTGCATTGACCCTGCCCTTGATAAAACACAGTGGACCAACACCAGCAGCTGACATGGCACCCCAGACCATCACTGACTGTGGGTACTTGACACTGGACTTCAGGCATTTTGGCATTTCCTTCTACCCAGTCTTCCTCCAGACTCTGGCACCTTGATTTCCGAATGACATGCAAAATTTGCTTTCATCCGAAAAAAGTACTTTGGACCACTGAGCAACAGTCCAGTGCTGCTTCTCTGTAGCCACTGGTTCAAAAGTGGCTTGACCTGGTGAATGCAGCACCTGTAGCCCATTTCCTGCACATGCCTGTGCACGGTGGCTCTGGATGTTTCTACTCCAGACTCAGTTCACTGCTTCCGCAGGTCCCCCAAGGTCTGGAATCGGTCCTTCTCCACAATCTTCCTCAGGGTCCGGTCACCTCTTCTCGTTGTGCAGCGTTTTTTGCCACACTTTTTCCTTCCCACAGACTTCCCACTGAGGTGCCTTGATACAGCACTCTGGGAACAGCCTATTTGTTCAGAAATTTCTTTCTGTGTCTTACCCTCTTGCTTGAGGGTGTCAATGATGGCCTTCTGGACAGCAGTCAGGTCGGCAGTCTTACCCATGATTGCGGTTTTGAGTAATGAAACAGGCTGGGAGTTTTTAAAAGCCTCAGGAATCTTTTGCAGGTGTTTAGAGTTAATTAGTTGATTCAGATGATTAGGTTAATAGCTCGTTTAGAGACCCTTTTCATGATATGCTAATTTTTTGAGATAGGAATTTGGGGTTTTCATGAGCTGTATGCCAAAATCATCAGTATTAAAACAATAAAAGACCTGAAATATTTCAGTTGGTGTGCAATGAATCTAAAATATATGAAAGTTAAATTTTTCTCATTACATTATGGAAAATAATGAACTTTATCACAATATGCTAATTTGTTGAGAAGGACCTGTATGCGCCATCAGCACAGGTTTGTGGCAATCTCTCATGAAAATATAGAGTATGTGATAGTGAACTCAAAGGTTTTGCTCCAGTTTCTCTTTAATTTAACGTTCACATTATGGCATATTTTCTTAGTCATTGCAGACATGCAGTGTCCTCTTAAAGGATCTCTTAATGCTATTTGTTGTACAAAACAAACTCAGATGACAGAAATAAAGTCATTTGCACCATACTTACTTGAATTGGTGCTATTTTAGTGCATTTCTATCTTTATACTGTCAAAGACTTTATCTGCAAAATGTTAATTTATAGATAATTTAATTAATTACTGTTACATATTGTTTGGTTTTCTTTCCTAAGAAATAAATAAATGCATATTGTCTGGAAAAGTAGTATGTGTACTGTATAGTAAAATTTCATAACTTCCAAAATCTGTGATTTATGACTATCATCTAGTGGTGCACCGATCAGACAATTTGAGGCCGATACTGATCTCAGATTTTTGTAATACTAAGATCGACCGATAACGATTTTTGTTCAAAGTGCCCTTTGCCACACTTATGCAAGATATGCTGCAATTATATGTTTATGCCCCACACAGTAAAACTACAGTAAAACTTTACAAAAAGTTTCCATTTGTTAACATTATTTAACAACATTACTGTAGTTAACATGAACTAATGAACTTAATGTTAGTTACAACATATACTAATACATTTGTAGAGCGGAGGAGTCATTTTACATTTAGAAGACAAATTTGCGACCAAGCTTTATCTTCATGGCTGATGTCTTAAGATGCTGCTTCAATATATCCACATAATTTTCCTTCCTCATGATGCCATCTATTTTGTGAAGTGTCCCAGTCCCTCCTGCAGCAAGGTACCCACACAACATGATGCTGCCACCCCCTTGCTTCACGGTTGGGATGGTGTTCTTCAGCTTGTAAGCCTCACACTTTTTTTTTTGTTTGTGATCAGGAAATAGCTTTAAATGGCTTTAAATTAAAATTTTTGCATTATGGATCATCACAGCTGAGAGACACAACAGACTGATTAATTACACAAACTGAAGGTGCTTACCTCTTATCGGACTTTCCACATTGGAGTGGACACACGTTTGAAATGGAGGACATTGCGTTTTTTTTAAAGTGAATGACTCTTGCGCACCTGCTACAGTGAAATAGGTAGAATTACTCCAGCTTGGACTGCTATTTTTCCAGTGAGAAAGCTGATCTTCAGAAAGTTGAGAGCATCTCTGCTTGAGTGTGAAAACAGGTGATCACACACGCTCCGTCTCTCTCTCTCTCCCTCTCTCTATCTCTCTCTCTCACTCTCACACACACACACACACACACACACACATCTATCCATACTTGTATACATAATAACTTGTTAGAAACAGCACAAGCCGTGATACTATTTCTGAAGTGAACTTTTTTAAATACTAACGAAGGCTTGGATGCATCAATTGTTTTGAACCAGCAACAGCAGATTCTGATCCGCTGTGTAAGAAAGTAGTTCCATGCACAAAAAAGTTTTTATGGCCCTACTCAGTTTTCCATTTTTTTTACATTTACTTGTTCATTGAACTGTTGTATATAAGTAATATCACAATCGTGCTATATTGCCCTAAATCAGCACTGCAGTGATTACCTACGGCATATCTCTATTTTATTATAAGACTCAAGTTAAAACAAAATAAATTACTTCTTATGGTGTATGAAGCACAATCACATATTAAGAACTATGACAATTTCTATGACATTTAATCATCATAATCGTGAATGCCCTCAAACAGACAATTTATCACCATAATTGTGAAAGTCCTAAAATAAAAGACAATTAATACGCCATTATCACAACTAATTGTTTGACAATCAAATTTCATAATTGTGATAGCCCTAGTGGTCATATATTTATTTGCTTATGGTTGTGATACAATTTTCAAGATGTTTCAAGCTTTCATGGTGCAATGCTGCCATAACTTCCAGAAACCAGCGTCAGTGTGCTAGGGTCAGCGGAACATGGTAATAAGAGCGCTCTGATTCTGATTCTCAGATGGGTTACATCACAGCTGGGGTACAGCAGCTGAGTTTGTTCTATAACTGCTGCCATTCTTGCGACGCAGACACAAACTGCACACATGGAGAGAGTAGGAGGATTTCAGAGTGAAATGGCTTTGAGTGACTTACCGCTGGTAAGCCGTTGGCTCCACGATGCTCTCATCTGAAAGCCAAATAAATAAACCAAATAAAAATGAGAACACTTCAAACACCCATTTTCTCCTCAGAATTGTTTATATTTGCATATTCTCCTTCACCACAGGTTTGACACAGTTTAACTGTGTTAAATAGAAGTCAAGTTCAATAATTTGGTAGCTGACAAAGTACTTTTGGAAACTTGACAAGTCCTGTGGATTGACATGTTATACATTTAAATCTATTTTAAACAGCATATTGTTAATACTTTTATAATTATTTGAAAGACTACATTGGAATATTTGTACTTCTGTATTAAAATGTATTTGTCACAACCACAAGACCATTTCAAAAGTAAGAGTGAAGGAAATTCCTTCATCCCTATTTTGAATATATGGCCAATGACTGCTGATTTGCATTCATGTTCTAAAGACAGCCTGAATGACATGAATATCACTGTAGAATGAATTACATTTGTCCCTTAAGCCCAGCAGCGGTGGAAAGGGTCTGAGCCGGCCGACAGATGAGGTCAGAGTCACGGTGAACAAAACATCATTCCCTCGGTCAGATAATGAGGTCAGTTCTATTTGCAGCTACGGATGACCTCACACAGAATATGATGAGGAAACTGAGTGATAAAATCCCATTTGCACACAGTTTCAATGACTGCTTTACATTTTGTGCCCCTTTATCTGGTCAAAAACCCTTCAAACACAATTACCAGATGCTTGGATGAGGAGGCCTTATGTTAAACTAGACACTTTTTATGACTCACTATTGTTTCCGTAACTGAATTTTATAAGACAAGCACCTAACAAGTGTAAAATCCTGCGAGAGTTTAAAATTGGGCACTTGGGATTTGACACCAACAGAACTAATGTAATACTGACAGAATGTGCTAAACCATCTGCGCTTAAGGGATATGGGAGAACAAACAAGTGTACATGAATCAATCCTCCTTTAAAATTCACACAAGTCAAAAGCTATTTTCAAATAAAAACTTGATAGTTTCTCAGGAGCTACTCTCTAATACTCTGGCTTTTTAATGGATGTCAGACCTTTGATGTGTCTGTCCATTTAGCGCTAAACCCTTAGTTAACTGGTCAGTGGGGCTTTCATTTCATCAGGCTATATTAACACTGACTGAGTTAATGTTTTGTATGGAATTTTATTTGTAGACCCACCTTGGCTTTAGCCCATGTTACAGGAGGGAATCACATAACAACATTTGCATTTGTGGAGATGTTGTCACAGTCAGTGTTAGCCTTTACTAGATCAAATAACACAGGGAAGTATCTTCCTAAGATCATGTCAGCAGGAAAGCTTTAAACTACAACAACCTTTAACAGGTACAACTGGTCCTGCACACACAACTACCTCTGCCCTAGGATACCTCTTTTATCCACATAAACACATTGCACAGCAGTTGTATCACCATAGTTGACATTTGTGACAAAACATGGCTTTATCAGAAACAATGTGCTATCAGTGTCCAGCAAAGTCTTAACAGAAATTCCATCAACAAATTGTCCATCATAACATTATTAGACTGACTCTCCCCAATAGAGTCATTAACATTGTCCTCATCTCTGGGGACATAGCAGTAACCTGTCAGCTTGGCCTTCCGTACTGGACACACCGAAGGCTTGCGCCATGGTAGCTAACAGAAAAAGCACACTAGCTTTTGGTCAGCTGTAAACTTTGGTCTTTGTGCACATTCAGTATCTTCTGGGTATCCCAGATAAGTCCCACCCCAAAGTTAGGCTGAGGGTAGCGTGTTTTACCTCATGGTAGTTAAGAGCAATGGAATTGCCCGATGAGTTAATGTTTTGTATGGAATTTTATTTAAGGAGAACAGCTCAGGCTCCTTGGTGTGATTTGTCAGCTGGATTTTCACCTTCCAGTCTGGAACAACAGATACCAAATCTGCCTGGTCATTTTGTCAGTTTGTAAATGGAAGATTAATAAATAACCTTATCTGATTATCATAGAGAACAGATGGGAGACTGTAATTAACCTGCAGGACCCTCAAAATGCATTTTTTCATGCTCTTTTTACGTGTACAAAATTCCAGACCCAAAAAAGTTGTTTCTTTACTGGCAAAGACAGAAAGTCTAAGTATGAAATCCTTTTTTTTTTTTATGACTTGATTGAGGTTTAGTGATATTGGCAAAGCCGATTAATTGGACGATATGTGGTTATTTTGAGATGATCATCATTGGCTGATAAACATACCTGCTTTGCCAATTAACAAAAATATTTGCTCTCTTTTGGCCAATTCAAAAATGTACTAAAAGCTTTGTCGAAGAAAATGTACGTGATCTTTTTACACATAGATTCAAATTTTTTAGTAAATACAGTCTAAAAATTAAATTTGAGCAATTTATTCATTTGCTATCATTATAAGGTAAACTATAGGTAAGCCATTGATATGTTAACTTCCTGAAGAGTATAAACACTATAGCGGTTAGTTTGAGCATACCAACCAGCCGAAAGGACAACACAGACTAAACCAATGGTATGAGTTTGGGGCAGTAATTTTAGGGAAAATTGTTAGAAACAGTCATTAATTCTAAAATTTCTTTTGTTGAGACTAGTTATACAGAAATTACACACTTGACCTTTAAATTGGATAATATAAAACAAACATAACATTATAATTCTATCTGCCAATGGCCATCTTGTTCTCTGTGTGTCCAATAACAGGGCAGTTACTGAGATTAAGTCAGCAGTATTCAGCTGGTCATGTGACTCTAACATGGCTGCCCCATGAGAGGACCTTCTCTAAGTAGAATAAAACAGCTTTTCTAAGGTTACTGATATGAATGGATTCCTCATCTCATGTGATTGGTCATGATTTTATGCATACTGTATGTTTCAAAATAACTATGATTTTTTTTGGGAGTAAAACCTATTTAATCAGGAAAAAATTACTGAGTGCACATTTAAGCAGGCTGTAGAAGGCTTAAACAAACTGGAAAGCATTCGACATGATTTCTCTACAGAAGCAAGGTAAAGAATTATGACACGAAAATAAAATCATATATGCATGATTGCATAGCAGGTACTGTAGCAGAATTGTCAAAAAAGGACATCCAGAGATGTGTGCATGTATGTGTGTGTGTGATTTTTCCTTTCTGAGTAAAGGTGACACAGTGTTGGGTGACAACACTTCTCTCATTCATTCCTCCATCTGATACTCAATCTGCTTGTACTGCATGTGTGAACTCATCACCCCATATGCCATGCTGCCTCTCCCTCTTTTTCTGTCTGTCTTACACCCTCTCATTTACACTTCTTGTCCTTTCTTCACGCCATCCTGTTGCCGCTTGTGTAACTTTCACTCATGCCTTTTTTAATAAAATTGTGGTAGTTTTTTTTTGGAGCAAGTCTGAAATGTTTTCTTCTCATTACGCCTGATATGACAGAAAAGAGAAGAGAAAGACAAGTGATGACCAATTAACTCACATCTTCATCTCATCCTGACAGCTAACTACACTCCACTCAGAATTTAAAAAAAATCACATCAATCACCACAACAAAAATATTTTTGTAAACCAAAAAATTCCTTTAAAAAAATATGCTTACAGTTTGTTTTGCAGAATCAACTACTTCTGGAGTTATTAGCAACATAAATGAGATCTCTCGAGATCAATTTTGATTGTCTTCCTGCATAATGTGGACGGACAGGCTGCCACGTCGGAAATGATTCATATGAGTTAATCAAACTTGCTGACATGTGCACTATGAAAGCAGCCCTCATTAATAAGCATGTGTGTTCTCACGTGTATTCATTCATTATAAATCACTGTGCATTTTTAAAGACTGTATGCGGCTGGCTGAAGGGCAGAATTGAAGGCAATCTTTTTGCATTTGATCTGCGTTCATCTGAAGTTACAGATGTAAAAGCCAAATTCATAGATAGAAATGAACACATTCTCTGCATATTAGACTCTCTAATTACTCTCCATCTCTTCAAAACAATCAAAAAACTAAATTTTCTAGTGAAGAGATAAGTAATAAGGTAAATACCAACTTCATGAAATATTAACAGATCTGTTTTTTTTTCTTTTTAAAGCAATTGTTATGTATCTGGACAAACATTATATACATTTAAAGGTTAATTTTACATTATATATTTTACATTATATACAGTTACGGTAAGCTTGTTAGTTAGTGAAATTTAGGGCTCTGGACTTAAAAATAAATGTAGATAAAAGTGGCAAGAAAAAGTATATGAATCCTTTGGAATTACCTGCATTTATGTATAGTTGAAGTCAGAAGTTTACATGCACCTTAGCCAAATACATTTAAACTCAGTTTTTCACAATTCCTGACATTTAATCATAGAAAACATTTACTGTCTTAGGTCAGTTAGGATCACTACTTTATTTTAAGAACGTGAAATGTCAGAATAATAGAGAGAATTATTTATTTCAGATTTTATTTCTTTCATCACATTCCCATTGGGTAATAAGTTTGCATACACTTTGTTAGTATTTGTTAGCATTGCCTTTAAATTGTTTAACTTGGGTCTTACTTTATGGGTATAGCCTTCCACAACATTCTCACAATAAGTTGCTGGAATTTTGGCACATTCCTCCAGCCAGAACTGGTGTAACTGAGTCAGGTTTGTAGGCCTCCTTGCTCACACATGCTTATTCAGTTCTATTGGATTAAAGTCAGGGCTTTTTGATGGCCACTCCAATACCTTGACTTTGTTGTCCTTAAGCCATTTTTCCAAAGCTTTGGAGGTATGCTTGGGGTCATTGTCCATTTGGAAGACCCATTTTCAACCGAACTTTAACTTCATGGCTGAAGTCTTAAGATGTTGCTTCAATATATCCACATAATTTTCCTTCCTCATTATGCCATGTATTTTGTGAAGTGCACCAGTCCCTCCTGCAGCAAAGCACTCCCACAACATGATGCTGCCACCCCCATGCTTCACGGTTGGGATGGCATTCTTCATCTTAGAAGCCTCACCCTTTTTCCTTCAAATATAATGATGGTAATTATGGCCAAACAGTTTAATTTGTTTCATTATACCAGATGACATTTCTCCAAAAATAAGATATTTGTCCCCATGTGCACTTGCAAATATGGCTTTGGAGCAATGGCTTCTTCCTTGCTGAGCAGCCTTTCAGGTTATGGGTCGATATAGGACTCGCTTTGGAGGATTTCTGCGATCTGGCCAGCGAGGTGGGTTTTAATGAGGTCGCCCTCAAGGACGTTTTTTGGGTGGAACTTAATGAGCCCATCTCCTCCTTGATGCCTAGCGGTCACAGTCCCCTCAATCTGGACAATATATCAACCTTGCCCTGCAGATCATTGGTTCCACGTTCACTGTGAGGGAACCAGAGTTCCTCAACATGGCCACCGCCGAGCAAGAGTTCCTCGACATGGCCGACGCCAAGCCAGATTTTCATGTCATGGCCGCCGCCGAGCCAGAGTTTCACGTCATAGCCACCAAGCCAGTGTTTCAGGTCATGGCCACCAAGCCAGAGTTTCACATCATGGCCACCAAGCCAGTGTTTCACTTCATGGCCGCCAAGCCAGAGTTCCACGTCAGGCCGCTAAGCCAGCATCACACGTCATTGCCAATGAGCCCATGCCTGCCACGGCCGATGAGCCAACGGCCACGCCTGCCACTGCCAACGAGCCAATGGCCACGCCTGCCACGGACAATGAGCTGGAAGCCTCATCTGTCCCAGAGCCAGCGTTGCCAGCCTCGTCCGTCCTAGAGCCAGCATTGCCAACCTCGTCCGTTCCAGAACCAGCGTTCCCAGCCTCATCCATCCTAGAGCCTGCACTGCCAACTTCAGCCTCCCAAAGGAGGAGGAGAAATACTTTTGATCCCGAGACTCAGTTTATGCCCATGACCACAGAGGTTACACCCGAGACTCTGAAGTTTTGAGCCTCCCACGCTCCGCCTTCCACGACTTTGCCCCAAGTCATATCAGCCACACCTCAACCTGCTCCATGCCATGTCACAGCCAGGCCTCAGCCTGATCCATGCCATGTCACAGCCACGCCTCAGCCTGCTCCATGCCATGTCACAGCCACGCATCAGCCTGCTCCATGCCATGTCACAGCCACGGCTCAGCCTGCTCCATACAATGTCACAGCCACGCCTCAGCCTGCTCCATACATGTCATAGCCATGCCTCAGCCTGCTCCATACCATGTCACCGCCACGCCTGAGTCTGCTCCATACCATGTCACTGCCACGCCTCAGACTGCTCCATACCATGTCACAACCGAACCTCAATCTGCTCAATGCCATAGCACAGTCAAGCCCCAGATTGCTCCATGCAATATCACAGCCAAGCCCCAGACTTCTCCATGCCATGTCACAACCGAACCTCGGTCTACCCCATGCCATGTCACAGCCAAGCCCCACACTGCTCCATGCCATGTCACAACCGAACCTCAGTCTGCCCCATGCCATGTCACAGCCAAGCCCCAGACTACTCCATGCCATGTCACAGCCAAGCCCCAGACTTCTCCATGCTATGTCAAAACCGAACCTCGGTCTGCCCCATGCCATGTCACAACCAAGCCCCAGACTGCTCCATACATTGTCACAGCCACGCCTGAGTCTGCTCCATACCATGTCACTGCCACGCCTCAGACTACTCCATGCCACGTCACAGCCGAACCTCAGTCTGCTCCATGCCATGGTACAGCCAAGCCCCAGATTGCTCCATGCCATATCACAACCAAGCCCCAGACTTCTCCATGCCATGTCACAGCTGAACCTCAGTCTGCTCCATTTCATGTCATGTCATAGCCAAGCCCCAGACTTCTCCATGCCATGTCAAAACCGAACCTCGGTCTGCCCCATGCCATGTCACAGCCAAGCCCCAGAATGCTCCATGCCATGTCACAACAGAACCTAAGTCTGCCCCATGCCAAGTCACAGCCAAGCCCCAGACTGCTCCATGCCATGTCACAGCTGAACCTCAGACTGCTCCATGCCATGTCACAGACGAACCTTAGTCTGCTCCATGCCATGCCACAGCCAAGCCCCTTACTTCTCCATGCCATGTCACAGCCAAGCCCCCGACTTCTCCATGCCATGTCACAGCCGAACCTCAGTTTGCTCCATGTTATGTCACAGCCAAGCCCCAGAATGCTCCAAGCCATGTCATAAGCAAGCCTCTGCTCCATAGTCTGGGCTCCAAAGGTGTCCTCAGCCCCATTGGCTCCACCTCTCGAGCCTCTCATTGGTTTATGGTTCCCCCATGTCATGTATTTAAACCCTCATGTTTGCCGTTGTCCTTTGTCGAGTATTGTTGGTGTAATGTCGGTTCTATAGTCAAGTCATGTTTATGTTTTGTTGCATAGTCAAGCCATGTTAAGTCAAGTTTAGTCAAGTTCATGCTTATGTTTTGTTCACGTTTTAAGTTAGGGTTCTTGGATATCCCTTTTGTAAATAAACTGCACTTGAGTTTGTCATCACATCATCCTCTGCTGGAAAGTATTCAGACCCCTTTAAATGTTTCACTCTTTGTTATATTGCAACCATTTGCTAAAATCATTTAATTCATTTTTTTTCCTCATTACTGTACACACAGCACCCCATATTGACAGAAAAACACAGAATTGTTGACATTTTTGCACATTAATTAAAAAAGAAAAACTGAAATATCACATGGTCCTAAGTATTCAGGCCCTTTGTTCAGTATTTAGTAGAAGCACCCTTTTGATCTAATACAGCCATGAGTCTTTTTGGGAAAGATGCAACAAGTTTTTCACATCTGGATTTGGGTATCCTCTGCCATTCCTCCTTGCAGATCCTCTCCAGTTCTGTCAGGTTGGATGGTAAACGTTGGTGGACAGCCATTTTCAGGTCTCTCCAGAGATGCTCAATTGTGTTAAAGTCAGGGCCCTGGCTGGGCCATTCAAGAACAGTCACAGAGTTGTTGTGAAGCCACTCCTTCGTTATTTTAGCGGTGTGCTTAGGGTCATTGTCTTGTTGGAAGGTGAACCTTCGGCCTAGTCTGAGGTCCAGAGCACTCTGGAGAAGGTTTTCGTCCAGGATATCCCTGTACTTGGCCGCATTCATCTTTCCCTCGATTGCAACCAGTCGTCCTGTCCCTGCAGCTGAAAAACACCCCCACAGCATGATGCTGCCACCAACATGCTTCACTGTTGAGACTGTATTGGACAGGTGATGAGCAGTGCCTGGTTTTCTCCACACATACCGCTTAGAATTAAGGCCAAAAAGTTCTATCTTGGACTCATCAGACCAGAGAATCTTATTTATCACCATCTTGGAGTCCTTCAGGTCTTTTTTAGCAAACTCCATGCGGGTTTTCATGTGTCTTGTACTGAGGAGAGGCTTCCGTCAGGCCACTCTGCCATAAAGTCCCGACTGGTGGATGGCTGCAGTAATGGTTGACTTACTACAACTTTCTCCCATCTCCCGACTGCATCTCTGGAGCTCAGCCACAGTGATCTTTGGGTTCTTCTTTACCTCTCTCACCAAGGCTCTTCTCCCCTGATAGCTCAGTTTGGCCGGACGGCCAGCTCTAGGAAGGGTTCTGTTCGTCCCAAACATCTTCCATTTAAGGATTATGGAGGCCACTGTGCTCTTATGAACCTTAAGGGCAGCAGAAATTGTTTTTTAACCTTGGCCAGATCTGTGCCTTGCCACAATTCTGTCTCTGAGCTCTTCAGGCTGTTCCTTTGACCTCATGATTCTCATTTGCTCTGACATGCACTGTGAGCTGTAAGGTCTTATATAGACAGGTGTGTGGCTTTCCTAATCAAGTCCAATCAGTATAATCAAACACAGCTGGACTCAATTGAAGGTGTAGAACCATCTCAAGGATGATCAGAAGAAATGGACAGCAAAGGGTCTGAATACTTAGGAACATGTGATATTTCAGTTTTTCTTTTTTAATAAATGTGCAAAAATGTCAACAATTCTGTGTTTTTCTGTCAATATGGGGTGCTGTGTGTACAATAATGAGGAAAAAAATGAACTTGATGATTTAAGCAAATGGCTGCAATATATGTTATGTATACTTTGCCTTGTCTCACGTTTGCCCTTTGTTTGTCACTTTTGTAATTCCGTAGTTTTCATTTTGTCCCTTTTGTAGTTCCATAGTTTTCTTGTTAGCCTTGTGTTCTCTGTTCATTGTTTGCACCTGCCCTCGTTAATTTGCCATTTGCCTCTGTTTATTCCCTTGTTATCTTGTTGGAGTTCTGTTTGTTCATTGGCCCCTTTTTCTTATGTTCATGTATTTATACCCTGGTTTTTGGTTCAGTCCTTGTCAATCGTTGTATGTAGATGAATGTTGATGAATGTTGTCAAGCCTGGTCTGTGTTCCCTGCCCGAGTTCTCAGTTTATGTTTCATCGTGTTTTGTTTCTTGTTTTCCCATTGTGGCTGTTTCCTTTGTGTTTATTTGTTTGTTTATTTAATAAAAGTTAAAGCTGCATTTAGATCCGCTCTCCTCGTCTGCCTTCCAAGCCTCCCATTCGTTACAATATAACAAAGAGTGAAAAATTTAAGGGGGTCTGAATACTTTCCGTACCCACTGTAGTTATCTTTAAATATTTAAAAAATGATATATAAATAAAACATATTCAGATAATTAAAATGCATTACATTCTTGTGGCAGAAGTGTTAATCATTGATAAGACCATCCAAAAAGCGGCTTTAGAATACAATGTATTGTTTACTACCATATTATTGAACATAAGCCAATCATTGGCATACAGTTCACAGCAATCCATTTCGCAAGTGAATTTGTCAATCAGTTCGAGATTAATTATGAGGGATTGTTTAAGGGCCCATCAATGTACACCTGCATCAGACAGATGCTTGTGTAATGTCTCGGATGCGTTGCGTCATAAGCAAAAAAAAATGTAGGTCACTGTTTCAAGTTAAATATAGTTTAATACTTAGAACACATCTTGAAATCCCTTAGTTTGGATTTGCGCTCCATCAAGTGTTTTGAACGCAAGAACATAATGCATGTTTGAGTTGTGCTACCTGCTGAAGGGTTGTTTTGTTCACTGTATAAACTGTGCATTACCCATACAGCTGAAGTTTCACTTACTGCCCTCTGGAGTAAACAGGTGTACGACAAGATTGCATTTCTCAGGAATCTTCCTTATTATGGTCCGGGGGCATTGCGGTTAATTGCGTAATTTTTTTTAATGCGTTATTTTTTATAAAAATTAATCACACTGAATTAATGCGTTAAATCGACAGCCCTAATATATACACATACATACATACATACATATGTGTGTATATATATATATATATATATATATATATATATATATATATATATATATATATATATTTGTTTAGGCTGGTTCAGCTAATACACATGCACATTCTCGAGTTGATTGACAGCCGTTTTCTCTATTGGCTCTTTTACCTCGGGACTTCCTTTTCTACAACCATTAGGCATTCCAATTTCTACCATACATTTTATCAGCCTATGCTAAATAGTCTCTGTTTTTGTACAACAGGACCTTCACAGCAATATAATAAAAGAACAAAACACAGCTGAACAAAAACCAGAGAACCAAACTTGTCTGAAGAGTAAATAATTACTGAATTTCATTTGTGAGTGAACTGTCTCTTTAAGAACTTTTGGAAATTATGAATACTTTATCTATTATTCGACTCCTATCTGAACAGAGCCATCTAAACAACTTGTTTTGCATTTTGTACACAGGGGCGAAAATTTCATCAAAATGTTGAGGGGGACAATAAACATAACAATTCTCAAGAGCAATTTTTGAAGGTTTTTTTTTGTTGTTGCCCCGTTTGCATTTGTATTATTTTATTTCTTAAACAATTATTTTAAGAATATATCATTATATTATTTACAATACACATATTTTAATGATATTTTAGGGGGGACAACCCTCAGATATGGGGGGTCCTGACCCCCCCGATTTCCACATATGTCTGTACAGGTATAACACTCAGCCAATGCACTGTTTGATGAAAAAGTACAGGCATATTCTTCGGGGAAAAATAACAAAAATTTTATTTCAGGGGCTAATGCAAGACAACTGGTCAGAAAAGTATCAGCAAATATGCAGAAGTATTCAGCATACATGCCTTGAACTGAGAACTTTTTGATTATATCTCTCTGGTTAGGACATCACATCCTTGTAAAACCGGACAAGGCACAAATGAAAGGGTTCACATCTGAGCAGAAAAACAACAATAAACACTGACTCACCTTGAGATGCAGAAAGGAACTTCTTAGCTGGCAACGTTTCCTGGGGGTTAACTTGTAACGTTGTGCTGGAAAAAGCTCCTTCTATATTAGATGAAAACTTGAACTTGATGACAATTTTCCCTGAATTTATCTGTAAGAACATTACAAAACTTTGTTTCAAGGGACTGTACATATAAATGTTTATGAGATGTTTAAGTAATTTAGTAAACTTTTAGCTATTTCTCTCAAATGTTCAACTAAGAGTTTGCCAAATTTTAACTGAATGAAACCAAGAAGAAAACTATAAAAGTTTCTAACTGCTTGGTGCTTGTTTTATTTCCTGTGTTCATGTATTTCCTATTGAAACAAGAAGATTGGGTATAACATACCAAAGGGCTCATCTCATTTTTAAATAGAAAATAGGTGTCTTTGTTGCAGGGACAGTCACATTTTCATCTAGAGAGCAGTCAACTGGACACAAATTTGTGTAGTGCAAAATGAGTCATCAATATTTTTGGTAAATTTTTCCAAAGGAAAATATTGTACATTTATTTAATGGAGGCCTTTAAATATCCAACCCCATTCAATCTCTTTTTTAATCCATCAACCCCTATGTTATGACATAAATGAAACCCTCAGGAAATTGGTCTTTAGACTTTCACACAAATCCAAACAGGCAGGCGGTGTGACCTCTAGAGTGTGAAAACCTCACACCTAAAATCTAAACTTATTCATCGCCACTGATTAACAGTTTAGTATAACTACGGGCCTGGTATAGTTGCCATAGTGAAGGAGCCAAAGGAACTGTAGCCTACAATTTTATAATCTTAATTGACTTTAATATGACTTTGGTACAATAAAGGAGACAGATAACAGCGTAATAAAACCATAATGAAGGTTCTAGTAGATGGTCTCAGTGAGGACACTTTGTTGGGCTCTTCCTTTTTTACAGTCCCTCAGCTGGGAAATGTTCAGAACAGTGGGTAGACATTAACACAAATAAGATGAATGGGTTATTTCCAGCTAACAAGAACATCATGTAATAATGTTGTTCAGTCCTGAATAGACCAATAACGTAGGTGCTGAATTTAGCAGAACCAGACATTGCAGTTTGAACCTACAGTATATTAGATTAAAGGGATAGTTCACACAAAAATGAAAATTCATCATTTACTCTTGCCATCCCAGATGAGTATGACTTTTTTTCTTCAGTAGAACACAAATTAAGATTTTAAGAAGAATATCTCAGGTCCATAGAGTGCAAGTGAATGGTGAGCAGACATTTGTAGCTCCAAAAAATCACATAAAGGAAACATAAATGTAATCCATATTCTACGACTCTAGAGGTTAAATCTATATCTTCCAGACCTGCAAACTCACAAGAAATGAAAAAGGTGACGTGTTTCCAAATTTAAACCCTGTAGGGGGGTGTCTGGTGGTGTCCTCCCACAGAAGAAAATTTTTGTGATTTTAATATGCTTCTGCACAAATGGATCTAACGGTTTGAGGTATTCCCAAGGTTGCCTGTGATTACCTTGTCACCCTATTTGACTAGGTCACCAAGAATTACTGATAATAATAAGAAAGCCCTATAAAGCCCTATTTGAATGGAAATAGTTTTATTTGGGGATGTGGGGTAATGTGACAATTAGCAGAGCGTCTCTGTGATTTTTATCCTGTGCCAACAAGTTGTATCAGAAATGTTTCTAGACATTATACAGACTGCTCTTTCTTGCAACAGTAAAGATTACAGCATCTTTTAATTAATGATTCTATATAAACTTAATAAATACAAAAAATTGATGGTCCCTCCCAGAAGTTGCCAAATATCTGTAAGACCAAGATTTTTACATATCCTGTGAAGCATCAATATTGCACTGGGGGCTTGCACACTTTTGCTTCACTATGGTCAAGGACTGTCACCTCCCAATATTATATCATGAGGGGAGCCAGCAGCTTGTAACATCCCTTCAAGATCTATAAAAAAAGCCCTGATCATCAAGGTTAGGTGCATAAATATTAGCCAAAAAAAAGACCTTGTACCTGAATTTCAGCTAAAACAATAATCACTCTTCCTAATGGATTTTTAATCTGTTTGAGACATTTTAATTTTAGATGTTTACTTATCAACAAAATGACTCCCCTGCTCTTATTGAACCAGCACTAAAGAAAAATGCCCACCCCATATCTTCCCAAATTTTTCAGCTTCCTGCAGGGAAAGATGTGTTTCTTGAAGAAACACTATATCATATTTCTTACACTTCAGAAGAGAAATAACTTCCTTCTTATAATGGAGTGCCCCAATCCATTAATATTCCACGTGGAGAGAGAGACAATCCACTCATATTAACGTTTGACATTTTGACATTTAAGAAAAAAGAGATTGTGTGTCAAAAGCAAGATTATAAAGACCACATTCCAACATTAGTGCATCCATGAAATCCAGAACATCTCCCAGAACCAAACAAGCAGAAAAAAGAAAAATGTGCACATTAATCCCATGCACGACAGCGCCAACTGGCATCTGACCCTCTAGACTCAAACAGTCCATGTACGCGTCCTAGAACCCCTGCGACAAATTTGCCATCGGATTACTCAAGTTAGGTGTTTCTATACACATTTTGTGAGACAGAATTACACAGCAAAAGATCATCTAAAAAACAAACTCCAGCCAATAGTAGGAATTAATTACCTGTAGGTTCATCCATAAAACTGTCATGAAGGTGTGTTACCCTACTAAATAAACTCCATCCGCTAGGTGGAACCAGCACCAAAAAAAAGCACACTTGAACAGTCAAGTGAATATTCAGTGAGCCGGTCCACTCGGCTGCAATGCGAGTACCACAAGATGACTTAATCACTCCATTGACTTTATGAAGAACATTGCTTGCTGTGGGCACTTGAATGTTTTACGGCATCCTTAGACTCTATTCTCAATTTGGATGGGAATATCAGTGCAAAAGAAACCTTCTGTTGATGTAAATGTTTCTCTCTTGTCAAATTTCCTGATCTGCTATGTTGAGCAGATTAGGAAGGAGCCCATCCAGGAATTTCACCATATCCTGACCCTCTTTGGCCTCAGGAATTCCGATGATACGATGTTATTCTATCAGCTACGGTCCTCCATGTCCTCCAACTTATCCCAGACATGCTCCAAATCCACCTTGGTCACTCGCAAATTTGCAAATAATTCCCTTTCCGATGACTCCAGATAATTTATCTGTTTCTCGACATCCCTCACTCTTGTAACCACCTGAGGGAACATCACGTCCATGGCAGTGATCGATCGACGTATCGTCCAAGTCAGCATCCCTCGCCACATTTCCTACACCTCTCCGACTAAATCTACTCCAAGGCTCATGGCCCGCTCGGGTGTGTCAGCTTGTAAGTGTCTTTTAATGTCTCCAGAGCCTGAGGATTTTGAATTCTTTAACATTTTGTCCTTCTAGAACAATTATGGAACAGAATGTATTGAATCTCACCGGTTATGTCAGTACAAGTGTTAAAACTAACAAAGTGTGCAGAGCTCATCGTTCACATATTCGATCCTCACATGGCATCACGTGATTCCCCCAATTTGATTTATAGATATATATTTAATGGATTTCTTTTATACTTCACCTCATACTGCATGAGCTGCTAAACTGTGCTGAATAGCAGCACATTTTCATCCAGGTCAGGCACAGACATTTTCAAAATTATGATATTGTAACGCCACACAATACTTTTAGCTCTGGTATACTGTGCAACCCTAATCTACATTCTGTAAGGATACTGCTTTTACAGCTAAGAGGTACCTAATCTCTCATGCATGCAGTCATCATGAGTAATATGAGCTAATTGCTCTTATTTTGTCTTTTGTCTTCCTTCACTGCCACTAATGCCACAACAGAGTCAGATTTCTTTTAGAGCTCTGTTCATAATGTATAATTACATAATTAGTCTGCTACCATTAATGAATTGCAACCTTCTGATTAAAGCCATTGCATAAGGACTATAAAACAGCCTGCATAGGAGTGGTTTACTGTGTGATTTAGCATTATTCCTCTGTTTGTGATTGTATGTGTTCAATCAGTATGTAAGGTATGGCGGAGGATCAGTGCCTTAACAGATTCCCGAACAAACAAGAACTTACTGTTAAAAACCCCCCCTAATTACTGAAATAGCGCCAACCAGCCTCCACAAGCACAATAAATGTATTGACAAAGAGACAATGAACTATTGACAGAGAACCGCATGTGACATCCGCATGCTCACCACGTGCTTATCATGTGGACAGGAGGGGGGAAACTTTGAACGTAAAAATGTGTGTGTGTGTGTGTTTTCCAGTTAAACACAGAACTGCATATTGCTAATGAAATACGTGTAATCCCTGTATGTTGTGTATTTCTGAGGTATATCAAACTCGTTAGAACTGTTTAGTTGTGTGTTTTAAACTCTGAGGCCTCATATTTAATAGCCTCAGTGTATATTCCCTTTCTAAGTGTACTAAATATACTTTTCTTGGTATCAAATTAAACCTTACGATTTGGCCTAGCTAAATTCGAATATAAGATCTTCGTAGAATGATATTACGTTATGTTTTGCCATCTTTTGAGTCATTCAGCCCAAAATCTCTTACCGTCATAAACCCAGCCAGAAACATGCAAATGAGCCGTGACGGAACAAAGGAATCATTCTCCTGCCCAGAGTAATGGAGGCCTTTACGACCTCCAAAGGAATGTTCAGAGAAGTGCTGACCCTCCCTTCATTCTCTTACTGAGAAAGAGAAATGAACCCTGTTAATCCTATATATATATTCTATATATCCATGTGATAAATATTGACATGTATCTAATGTGCCATCTCACATTTTCCCTTAAATGTGCTTGATCTATGTTTTCTTGCAAACTAATGGGTTAATGTTTCAGACTTTGCATACTATGGTTAACCAAAATCATATGTGTGGCATATTTGGTCTCTATAACTTGGTATTTTGAAGATTGAAATGACTGTGTACATGATATGTCGATAACAACAGCATATTAGTATTACCAGTATGTTTCCTATTTTCTTTCTTGCACATGCAATGGGCAATTTTACAACAAAGAGCAATAAACCAAATTCCCGCCTAGAACTCAAACCCTTCTTATTGGTCGAGCCAATGAGAGGTGGGACCTGTTTCCCGAGGGTATAAAATTGCTGCGCCCACTTCCTCTTCCTCTCTCTTAGCTCGCTCTTAGCCCTATCCACTCTCTTATCTTACCAACTCTTCTTAGCTTCTCTCTCTTATCTCTTCACTCTCTTGCTGAATGATGCCAAACTAAAGGCCCCAAGGACTCCCAAGCATGTGCCAGGCTACGGCCTCGACTGCCCATTCACCAAGATCCTCTGACTCTCACTGGTTCTCTCTCATCAAGACAACATCATCAAAGATCAACTGGAGCCTCAACAAATTGCATCAGGACAGTTTAATTCAAATGGGACATGCAAGTATCAAACTTAGTCTCATTATTTGATACATTAAGTATCCTTAACCCCTTTCTAAAAGGGCGTGTCAGAACTAATATGATGGTTTGCTCAGGCTGTTGATCTGCTGGACTTCAAACAATGCTATAACTTCTTGCCTTCCTGTATTCTGCTTCAGCCCTCTTTCCCTTGGTAAACTGTATGAATGTATGTATATGTATGTTAGAGTAGTTTAAATGTTTAGTCTAGTTAATAAAGTCTTGTTCATGTCACATGTAAAGTTGTCTGTGTCTCAAGCTCATATCTAAAGTCACTAATCATAGATTTTGACTACTTGCTCTTAATACTTAGTAAGAAAGACATTTCCCTTGCCCCGAAATGTACATTTCTATTAATTAATTAATTAATAACCAAAATTGAGTGTTCACGGGATGAACCGAGTATTTGGTTGTAATGTTAATGTAGCTACATCAAGTTAACCCGATTAACTGATCCAAATATTCATAATCGATTATAACAAGTTATGATTGATTATTAATATTTCATAGAACTGATTCAGCTACCTAATGGTGGAAGAATATAGAGCTGATTCGCTACATAATGGTGGAGAATGTGCGGGCATGATTAAACAAAGGTTATGAGCTTTAACCACTGTCAACTTAAAAGTGTGCATTGAATAATTCCGGTCAGAATAGGACATGACATGCGAAACGGCATTTGCTTCACTAGTTGCTGGCTTGTTTGGATGCGGATAAAGTGATGGCTTGAATTGACATCTCTACTGTAATTGAAAGAGTCTTAACACATTTAAGCATATTTTCAAAAGGTATCAGTGTACGAGTAATATGATTTTAGCGAAGAAACCCTAATTTCAGTATTAAAGTGTAAGTCTGTTTTGATGAAGGAATCTCAGCTCAGCGGCATGTAAACTGTACCAGAATTGATTGCTTAACCTGTTTCTGAGGAAGAAATCTCAGTACAGTGTTATATAAATGTAGATTTGGGCGATGCTCCCCTTTTCACAGTATAAAGGCCTTACAAATTATAGTTAGATTGATGTCCTTCATCTAAACTTTATCTGTGCATCTGAAAGGCTTAGCTTCCTGGTGGTCAAAACTGTGTTTCACTCACTGAAACTCTGAAGTGCAGTGGTTCCCATGACAACGACTTGTCACAGGAAGTGCTCACTCCAGATAGCACGTGTTTCCTTCCGACGCCATTTTGTAAACAAACCAGCCTAGGTGGCTAAGCTAACCCAACTTAGCAGCCCCTTAGCTTAGGCTAAGCTAACTAATAGCTTCAACAGTTAGCTGCTAGCATAATTTACATGAAGCCTTTATCTACAGCTTGTGTGCATGCAGAGTGAAGTGATCTAAACCATTTTCCTTTAACCCCATTTCTGGTTTCTGAATTTTCACTTTCTCTTTCCTTAACTTTAATTCTTCTCATCTAACTTCACCTGCACCTTTCAGGTGCATCCCTTACTGAACGCTGTTCAGCTAAATTTGCAGTTACTTTGTTAATTAAATCTAAAAACTTAATTACATGTAAACTGTTTAGATAGAGAATAATTTTTATAGTTATTGGGAACTTTCAATGGCACGTTGACTAAACTTTCTAGAGGGCCAAACAAATTGTGTGGTCTGGAACACATAACAGCTGTGACCAACTATAGAATGATGTCCAAAGCAAATCTAATTGTTGATCATAGGTGCTATTGATTATTCCCAATACAAGGTTATTCTGCTATTTTAATCACTTCTTCAAGTCTTTTTATTATTTTTACTAATAATAGAAGTCAGCTATTCATTTTCCCATTTAACCCTCTTGGTCTAGTGTGGTTTTATTTCCCCATAAAACTGCAAAAGTAACTAGACATACTTTTCTTCTCGATTTTGTGTTTATTTGCAACAAGTTGCTTAAATTTTATGAGCCAGCTACACTAGTAATCTAGACGATTTCTACCGCATAATTTTGAGCACCACTAATAGACACAATCTAATAGGAAAGCTCTTCTCTTCCTCTTTCTTTCTCTTCTTCATGTGTTCAAAGATCAAGCCTGTTGTATGCTATCAGTAAGTGCTGATAAATAATTTGACCCAAAGAAACATCTTAAGTCATTTATTAAATCTAGGCTTACGCTCTTTTAGCAAAGCCACTCAGATCCACACAAATCTGAGCACCCTGCTATTTGCAGCTAAGATAGTAATAATCAGGAACACATTTCAATTGTTAACCACACCTAGCAAAACCTAGCTGTACATTATACACCTTGCTGTCTCACTTTGCCTTTAGCTCCAAATTCTGTTTGATCTTGCATTAGTCTCTTGCCCTTACTCTCACCAGAAGTGTGCCAAAAATGTTGCAGATGCTTAGCCTAACTGCCCAGATGGCAGGCCAAAAGGACTGGCTAGGTGTTTTGAGGAACACCCTTTTATCCATGACTGCTGACGACCTTCAGCAACAGAACAAAAAGCAACTGGAAAACGAGGGAGAAGAACTAATGACAGGCGACTCAAACCAGAGGTATGAGCACAAATATCTGACTGAGGTTATCTTCCTGGCCCACAACCTCACAGGTTTGAAACAGGAGGTAAACAACCTCAAACGCCAGATCACTGAGTCCCAAACGGAGCTGACACATGCTAAAAACCGCATAGACCAGCTAGAGATGGAGGCTCAGGACAGACACACGGACCCTGGCAGAAGGGAGTCACAGGAGGTAATCCACAGACTTCAAGCGGCTCTGACAGCTGCTAAACAACAAGAGCAGTTGGAAAAGACAGCTAGAGAGCACCTGGAAAAGGTACTTTTTCACAAAGATTCACTGTTAAAAACAGCAAATTCTGAACTCTTGGACAAAGATGCCAGAATCATGGCCTGTGAAGGTCAACTGAATGTGTCCAGAGCTGAAGTTAAAGTGCTGACTCAGCAGCTGGAAAACACCAAAGATGAATTTGACATGGTCCAACGAGAACTGAGACACTCTTACCTGCTGCAAAAGGAACCACAGCAGGAGAGACATCTCACTCCCCACTTGCAATCAGCAGAGAAACCTCCCCAGCCAAGCACAGAGTTACAAAGGGGAGACAAACCCCACTGCTTAACACGTCATCGGACAGTTTCCTTAAAGCTTCTGCAGCCGCAGAAGGAAAAGGATTGATTCAGACGAATCTTGAAGCGACACGTGTAGCGACACTCAAAGACCTCAACCGAATGGCCAGACATATCCCTGCATTTACACCAGAGCTTGCAGGAGACCACGGCGTCCACGCTTACCTGCGAGACATTGACTTTCACCTGCAGTCTTTGATGAGTGTGAACCATCAAGATAGACTCCATCTGATCTGGATCACGTCCAGCCCAGAGTTGCGGCGCTTTCTGGCTCGACAGCCAGAAAACATCCAGTCTAACTACCAGCAGCTGAAACAAGCCATCATAAGGGAATTCTCAGAGTCTAAAAACGGACTGATCGCTGCCCTAGACACCAAACAGGGTCAGCATGAAACTCCCTATGTTTACTACCACAGACTCAGGCGAGCTTACTCGGAGCTCGCAACATACCTGGGATGGAGGAGGACGCCAGCTTCAAGAGCCTTTTCCTCCGAAACCTCCATCCTATGGTAAGTCACCATTTAGGCATTATGGCCTGCCCCCACACAATGCCTATCCAACAACTGCGTGACCTGACACAGAAGGCCTTTAACAAACACAAGGCCTCACCCAGCAAACACCACAGGGCGTCCCACAGCAGTCTACAACAACATCCTCCTGTACACCTTTCAAACAGGTGCCGAACAGAGGCTGCACAAAGACAGCTAGAAACGCCTGTTACTGAGTTACAAGAGCTGCTAGCACTAGCAAAAGAGCTCCTGGAACAGAACTCCCCTGAGGAGTACTGGGAAGAACAAACCTCTGACTCTTGCCCAACACCACTCAGGCAAGCTCAAGTCAGCACTGCTGCCAGAGCAGAGTAACACTGCAGACTTCAGACACCTGGTGACTGGGTGCCGAACCAAGGGCTGAACGGCCACCTGCTGCCCTTTTGCTACCAGTACTAGGTCAGTCTGAAACTCGCTCCACACTACACAATGCCCATAACCACTCCCTGCAGCCACAAACAAGCACCTGCCTCAAACGAACTGACTTCATAATGACAGGTGACACACTGTCAAGGCACCTGCTGCCTCTGCACCTGCTGCAGAGACCTGGATGTGGCTACTGTCTACATCACCCACCGTGGAACAACTACCTGCTACAAAACCCTCATGATTCACCTGCCATCCGCCATTGTGATGATTGTCGATCCGATGATGTCTCCAACAGGGACACCACCTGGCGAAAAAGGGGACTGTAAGGTATGGCGGAGGATCAGTGCCTTAACAGATTCCCGAACAAACAAGAACTTACTGTTAAAACCCCCTAATTACTGAAATAAGCCAACCAGCCTCCACAAGCACAATAAATGTATTGACAAAGAGACAATGAACTATTGACAGAGAACCGCATGTGACATCCGCATGCTCACCACGTGCTTATCATGTGGACAGGAGGGAAACTTTGAGCGTAAAAATGTGTGTGTGTGTGTGTTTTCCAGTTAAACACAGAACTGCATATTGCTAATGAAATACGTGTAATCCCTGTATGTTGTGTATTTCTGAGGTATATCAAACTCGTTAGAACTGTTTCAGTTGTGTGTTTTAAACTCTGAGGCCTCATATTTAATAGCCTCAGTGTATATTCCCTTTCTAAGTGTACTAAATATACTTTTCTTGGTATCAAATTAAACCTTACGATTTGGCCTAGCTAAATTCGAATATAAGATCTTCAGTAGAATGATATTACGTTATGTTTTGCCATCTTTTGAGTCATTCAGCCCAAAATCTCTTACCGTCATAAACCCAGCCAGAAACATGCAAATGAGCCGTGGCGGAACAAAGGAATCATTCTCCTGCCCAGAGTAATGGAGGCCTTTACGACCTCCAAAGGAATGTTCAGAGAAGTGCTGACCCTCCCTTCATTCTCTTACTGAGAAAGAGAAATGAACCCTGTTAATCCTATATATATATTCTATATATCCATGTGATAAATATTGACATGTATCTAATGTGCCATCTCACATTTTCCCTTAAATGTGCTTGATCTATGTTTTCTTGCAAACTAATGGGTTAATGTTTCAGACTTTGCATACTATGGTTAACCAAAATCATATGTGTGGCATATTTGGTCTCTATAACTTGGTATTTTGAAGATTGAAATGACTGTGTACATGATATGTCGATAACAACAGCATATTAGTATTACCAGTATGTTTCCTATTTTCTTTCTTGCACATGCAATGGGCAATTTTACAACAAAGAGCAATAAACCAAATTCCGCCTAGAACTCAAACCCTTCTTATTGGTCGAGCCAATGAGAGGTGGGACCTGTTTCCGAGGGTATAAAATTGCTGCGCCCACTTCCTCTTCCTCTCTCTTAGCTCGCTCTTAGCCCTATCCACTCTCTTATCTTACCAACTCTTCTTAGCTTCTCTCTCTTATCTCTTCACTCTCTTGCTGAATGATGCCAAACTAAAGGCCCCAAGGACTCCCAAGCATGTGCCAGGCTACGGCCTCGACTGCCCATTCACCAAGATCCTCTGACTCTCACTGGTTCTCTCTCATCAAGACAACATCATCAAAGATCAACTGGAGCCTCAACAAATTGCATCAGGACAGTTTAATTCAAATGGGACATGCAAGTATCAAACTTAGTCTCATTATTTGATACATTAAGTATCCTTAACCCCTTTCTAAAAGGGCGTGTCAGAACTAATATGATGGTTTGCTCAGGCTGTTGATCTGCTGGACTTCAAACAATGCTATAACTTCTTGCCTTCCTGTATTCTGCTTCAGCCCTCTTTCCCTTGGTAAACTGTATGAATGTATGTATATGTATGTTAGAGTAGTTTAAATGTTTAGTCTAGTTAATAAAGTCTTGTTCATGTCACATGTAAAGTTGTCTGTGTCTCAAGCTCATATCTAAAGTCACTAATCATAGATTTTGACTACTTGCTCTTAATACTTAGTAAGAAAGACATTTCCCTTGCCCCGGAAATGTACATTTCTATTAATTAATTAATTAATAACCAAAATTGAGTGTTCACGGGATGAACCGAGTATTTGGTTGTAATGTTAATGTAGCTACATCAAGTTAACCCGATTAACTGATCCAAATATTCATAATCGATTATAACAAGTTATGATTGATTATTAATATTTCATAGAGCTGATTCGCTACCTAATGGTGGAAGAATATAGAGCTGATTCGCTACAAGTACCTGCTGTGTATTTGCAGAGTAGACCATGACACCCCAAGGGTTGGGGAGAGCATCGCTCTGCATGTTGAGGCACACGTTCTCACCGGGGACCTCAGGATTCGAGAACAGACTCTAGACACACCAACTCACACACTGCATAAACGCTGCTCTGGGCACAGCCGTTCATGATATCTAGAGACAGGAATGGGGAGAGAGAAAGAATTAAGTAGAGATTGAGGGATATATTTTTTTTTTTTAAATGTTGCACTTTGTTCAGTCTTTTGCTTTTGCAGTTTCAGTTAACTGAAGGACACATGCAGACCAGAACAGAAGACTTTAGAGCATTACATGGAGCACAATAGGAGATGTTTAACAGAATATCTAAGCTGTTCTTTTCTATACAATAAAAGTGTAGAGTTACTGGAGCTGAAACACTAAAAAAATGACATAAAAGCAGAATGAAACAAGTCCAAACATTCGGCCACACACTATTTTCCAAGATTTTTGAAGCAATACAATGGAATTGCTTGAGGTAGAGACCAAAATGTAAAAATATTTGTATTTCATTTGTAACATTCTCAGATAAAAAAAAATATTCTGCAGTATAGCTGCTAAAGTAAATGTACGTTGTTATAAAGGAGTTTTAACCAACAGTCATGCCACAGTCCAAATTTCTGAGATAAAATGTTCGCATCATTCTGATGGTTGATGTGAACATTAACTGAAACTCCTGACCCGTAGCTGTATGATTTTATACACTGCACTGCTGTCACACGATTGGCTGATTAGATAATCGCATGGATGATTGTTGGTGCAAGATGAGGCGCAGCAGCAGTGAGTGGCAGTTCTGTGGACAGAAATGACTTGTTGATGAGAGAGGTCAACAGAGAATGGCCACACTGATTAGAACTGACAAAGTCTACGGTAACTCAGATAACCGCACACTACAATTGTGGTGAGAAGTCATCACATTATAATCTAGCTGCAGCAAGCGCACGTACTCGAGGGATGAGCTTCTCCGTGACAGACTGTGTATCAGCCAGGTACAGTTTCGATCTCTCCCCCTTAGATCAGGACATTCGTGCAATTCATAGAAGAGGCGCTGACGCACAGATTAATGCCAGTTTTGGAATTTGTAGCTATTTACATGATCTGCTTTCATATTATTTGAACGTTAATAAAGCTATAATGCATTAAATATACAGTGCATCCAGAACGTATTGACAGTGCTTCCACATTTTGTTATGTTACAGCTTTATTCCAAAATGGATTAAAACAATACCCCATAATGACAACGTGAAAGAAGTTTGTTTGAAATCTTTGCAAATTTATTAAAAATAAAAAATGAATCACATGTACATAAGTATTCACAGCCTTTGCTCAATACTTTTTTGAAGCACCTTTGGCACCAATTACAGCCTTAAGTCTTTTTGAGTATGATATTACAAGCTTGGCACACCTATTTTTGGGCAGTTTCTCCCATTCTTCTTTGCAGGACCTCTCAAGCTCCATCAGGTTGGATGGGGAGTGTCGATGCACAGTCATTTTCAGATCTCTCCAGAGATGTTCAATCGGGTTCAAGTCTGGGCTCTGGATGGGCCACTCAAGGACATTCACAGAGTTGTCCCGTAGCCACTCCTTTGTTATCTTGGCTGTGTGCTTAGGGTCGTTGTCCTGTTGGAAGATGAACCTTCTCCCCAGTCTGAGGTCCAGAGCGCTCTGGATCAGGATTTTCATCAAGGATGTCTCTGTACATTGCTGCATTCATCTTTCCCTTGGTCCTGACTAGTCTCCCAGTTGCTGCCACTGAAAAACATCTCCACAGCATTATGCTCCCACCACCATGCTTCACTGTAGGGATGGTATTGGCCAGGTGATGAGCGGTGCCTGGTTTCCTCCAGACATGACGCTTGCCATTCAGTCCAAAGAGTTCAAGCTTGGTTTCATCAGACCAGATCATTTTGTTTCTCGTGGTCTGAGAGTCCTTCAGGTGCCTTTTGGCAAACTCCAGGCAGGCTGTCATGTGACTTTTACTAAGGAGTGGCTTCCGTCTGGCCACTCTACCATACAGGCCTGCTTGGTGGAGTGCTGCAGAGATGGTTGTTCTTCTGGAAGGTTCTCCTCTCTCCACAGAGAAATGCTGGAGCTCTGTCAGCATGGTTCTTGGTCACCTCCCTGACCCTTGTCAAGGCCCTTCATCGCTCAGTTTGGCCAGGCGACCAGCTCTAGGAAGAGTCCCGGTGGATCCAAACTTCTTCCATTTATGGATGATGGAGGCCACTGTGCTCAGTGGGACCTTCAATGTTTCAGAAATTTTTCTGTACCCTTCCCCAGAACTGTGCCTCGATAAAATCCTGTCTCGGAGGTCTACAGACAATTCCTTGGTTTGTGCTCTGACATGCACTGTTAACATTTATGCATTTACATTTACATTTATGCACTGTTAACTGTGGGACCTTATATAGACAGGTGTGTGCCTTTTAAATCATGTCCAATCAACTGAATTTACCACAGGTGGACTCCAATCAAGTTGTAGAAACATCTCAAGGATGATCAGTGGAAACAGGATGCACCTGAGCTCAATTTTGAGTGTTATGGCAAAGGCTGTGAATACTTATGTACATGTGATTCATTTTGTTTTTTATTTTTAATAAATTTGCAAAGATTTCAAACAAACTTCTTTCACGTTGTCATTATGGGGTACTGTTTTTAGAATTTTTAGGAAAATAATGAATTTAATTAATTTTGGAACATAACAAAATGTGGAAAAAGTGAAGCGCTGTGAATACTTTCCTGATGCACTGTAACTGCATTAAAGTTTTATGCCGGGGTGTTTCCTTTAAAGATGCTTGACATGCAAGTTTTTCTTAAGTGGAGGGGCAGCTCCAGGTCCTCTTATTCCACAATAAGACTGCTTCTGTATTTACTTATTTTGTATTTTTGCATTATAATTCCCTCATACTTTGCGATCTACATCACCTGAAACTATTTGGGAAGTTTAGAGTGCATCTAGACTGTGAGCTGTGTAATTCTTCCTCTCCTCAGTCTGGCACGAATTGCAGCGCTGCTCTCGCGCATCATCATTAGAGTTTAATGTTATCTCATTTTAAGTTAAATGAGATCAAACAACTATTCAACAATGAAAATTTTTATCGACACATTTTTATTGTCAATGTTGTCGATAATGTCAAAGTGTTCAGATATTTATGTCAAAGATGCCGTTACATGTCTTGAGGCCCCATATTTGAATGTATATGAATGGAAATTAGATCTGAAAGCTACGGTGGAGGGGAACATTTTATGGAGTGCTATAGAGCATGTACTGTATGGAGTATTTTTGTTACATCCTGCATGTCTATTTATGGTGTTTGCACTGTCTTGTGTTCTAGCTGTTCCGTTTCTCTTTCTGTGCAGCTGGGTTCTGGTTTGCCCACCTGTAAACTTGGAATTGGCGGATCAATCTGCAAGTGTTTTTTAAAAGGCTGTGTCACCACTAGACAGAGGGCTCGCTCCAGATTTGGGATTTGTGTCTAAGAGCTCCATGGATTCTCCCTCAAGGCAGCAGACCAAATGTGTTTTAGCATTAACACAGGGTTTAAAACTTTGATGTCTTGTGTGTTCTCTGCAACTGCTATTGAAAATTCATTTCGTAGGGGTGACCTGACATTTATTTTGCTGAGCCTATTTTGTGATATGTTTTGTGGTAGTGAGGAATGGCCTTTGTATTGTCATTTTCATTTGCTTTTAGGTTATTTATATTCTGAGTTTTGGTTGAGTTGTTTTTGTTTATTAGTTTGGCCTTTGGCCACCTTGAAGCCATTGCTTCACTTATTCCTATCTAAAACTTCTCTATAACCCTGTGTTATCTTCCTTTGGTCTGACTGCAGGGGCGGGAATCAAACAAAAACCTCTTATTATGCCCTTAGCCACTAGACGGAGAGTAATGGTTTATGGTGCTTTTATGATTCATTTTTGTCCTTTTTGGAGATCGAAAGCCTTATTAGTAACCAGCCACCTTCATAGTATGGCAAAGGGCAGCTTAGACATTTACCTAAATATCATAATTTGTGCTCTAAAGAAGTAAATCATACATGTTTGAAATTACATAATGGAAGGCTAATGACAGAATTGCCTTTTGGGCAAACTATTCCTTTAAATTTTAGCAAGTTATGCTATAAAAACAAATCTGACTTCACAAACCTGCTCACTAACAAGTTAGCTATTTTGTTAGATATCAGGTGTATGCAATGTTTTCCTGCAACTTTTCTGTCTAACTAAGTAGGCCACAATCAGAGAACAGGACACAGAGACCATTATTTGGCCTCTCCTTGAGTACTATTATAACATGATAAAAGAGACTGAGAACAAACTGCTCACACTGGATGAGAGATTGGACAGTGATTTCTTATTTGTGCTGGGCTGCCAAAAACACTTTACAGAATGAAACGTCAGCTGTCATTATAATCACATGGAGAATATAAACATCTCACTTTTTATCTCACAATATCTACACACGTGCACATACACACACAACCTAAGCATAGAGAGTGAAATAAAATAAAGATGACTGATAAAATGAGAAAAAGAAAAGGAGGTAGAACTGAGCTACCCCGGGGCTAAGCTACAATCCCTTGGGATCAGGCATTAAAGCCAATCAATAAATGAGCTGGTCAGGTTCAGCTCACCGTAATTAATCATGATAGAAAAAGAGCGAGGGGGAGAAGGAATTATTCACCCCTCCTCTCTCTCCTTCACTCCCACCTCCCTCTAGTCTCTCTCTCTCTCTCTCTCTCTCTCTCTCTCTCTCTCTCTCTCTCTCTCTCTCTCTCATCGGGTTTGATGTATCTGACCAGTGATATATAGGCTGTATGGTAAATACTATCCACTTCAGCAAAGAGCATTAATACAAGAGCTTTATCTCTCTCACAGAGATGTATTTCACACTTCACAGGATGAGAGGCTGGGAAAGAGAGAGAGTGAGAGATTTACTATAGCCTTTACTAATAGGAACAACAGTCCTAATGTTTCTCAGTCCTGCTATGGTATTTCAGACCCAAATACAAGAGCGAAAAATACATTACATTTTGATTCTCCAAAAGATATCTTCTAATCAGGGAGAGCTCTATGATTTCCATTGACAGCCATAAACAAGTATACAGTACATAACCACAGTCCAAACAAAGCAGAGAAAATACAACCATTTAAAACATCCATCCATCCATCCATCCATCTTCAACCGCTTATCCGAAGTCGGGTCGTGGGGGCAGCTGCTCCAGCAGGGGGCCCCAAACTTCCCTATCCTGAGCCACATTAACCAGCTCTGACTGGGCGACCCCGAGGCGTTCCCAGGCCAGTGTGGAGATGTAATCTCTCCACCTAGTCCTGGGTCTTCCCGAGGCCTCCTCCCAGCTGGGCGTGCCTGAAACACCTCCCTAGGGTGGCGGCCAGGGGCATCCTTACCAGATGCCCAAACCACCTCAACTGACTCCTTTCAGCGCAAAGGAGCAGCGGCTCTACTCCGAGCTCCTCACGGATGACTGAGCTCCTCACCCTATCTCTAAGGGAGAAGCCCGCCACCCTTCTGAGGAAGCCCATTTCGGCCGCTTGTACTTCGTGACCTAGTTCTTTCGGTCATGACCCAACCTTCATGACCATAGGTGAGGGTAGGAACAAAAATTGACCAGTAGATCGAGAGCTTTGCCTTTCGGCTCAGCTCTCTTTTCAGTGACTAACGGTGCGATAGAGCGAGTGCAATACCGCCCCTGCTGCCCCGACTCTCCGGCCAACCTCCCGCTCCATTGTCCCCTCACTCGTGAACAAGACCCCGAGGTACTTGAACTCCTTCACTTGGGGCAAAACCTCATTTCCTACCTGGAGTACGCACTCCATCGGTTTCCTGCTGAGAACCATGGCCTCAGATTTAGAGGTACCATTTAAAACATAAATATTTGAAATCCCTTGAAACTATTTAAAGGAGAAGTCATTTCTGTGCTGCAAGTGGTATCAAATAGAATTTCAAAATCAAAGCTTTAACCTGGTTTCCTGAACACTACTTCAATCTGCCACAGGTTGGCCAAACCATTTATTGGTTGAGCCAATGTTATTATGTTGGCCTGGTCTACAATTTCCAGAAGTAAGGGTGCAAAGGTTGTTATTAGTGTGCCGGGAAACTTTTAATGAGTTACTGTATATCTTTGAAATAATCAGTACTTATTACATTTGGATGGACAGAAATTCTCATTACAATAATCAAATTCTCATAACATTATCATCAAGTTTCTGTACAAATGTTCGATAAAACTGCTCCACCATTATTTGAATTAGATACTTTCAGATGAACCCAAAGCAACCTGTGAATTGTCAACATGATCACACAGAAAATCAGTTGCTTCAGAATTTTCATGTACCCTAAAATTAACCTCATTCAGACAAAGCGCCATCCCACATCAGACATTTGTACAGCATCTACGTACAGTATACAGTAAATAAAGCATTGTTACATGAAATACTTTCTTTCCAATAGCGAGCTATTCATAAAGGTGTAGCACTGCACCACTTTTCAACTAAGAAGACCATTTCTCCAAATCCTTACATAATCCTTTGAACAGTTCAGATGTTTTAACTGAAGTTCCTTAGCTTTTGTTTAAACTGAATAGGTCTAAAGTTGGAAATAATCATTCCTACATAATTTACCCCCATTTCTTCTTGTCAGATCCCAAGCTACCTTCTCACTGGAGTCAACACAATTTCATTTTGGAGCGTTTCCTATTCCGAAAGAGAATGTATTACAATCAATCACACCTTTATCAGATACACAGCAATAGAGAACACAAAAGCCATATACTTCAAAAGCACAATAGTCCATTTACTGATGAAATACCCATAACTCATAGGTGTAAAAATAATCGAAGGTATTGCCTCACTGCTCTGAACAACCTGCAGCAAGACTCAACAGACATAAGCCTTAAGTAACTAGTGAAAACCGACAATCAAGTAACTCTTTAAAACTGTAGAAAACTCTAATCTTCCCAGAAAGTAACAAAGAATTGACATGGCACCCAAGTCAGTAATGATCACTAACATACAGCAACGCCCTTACAATAACTCAAAGCAGTGCTGAATCTTCCCACTGCCAACTCTAAGAACACATTGATGCTGCTGGTTTTGGTAACAAGCAGAGCTATTAAAGTGGCTGGTGGTGTGGAGGAAGGAGTGAGGCTCTGGGCAGGGGTGCAAGGCTGCCATGAGCTGCAGCCCAGTGTGAAGAACCGTCAGCGGGTGAGCGCTATGCTACATTGGGGCTGCCAGCAGGACTGATGGGAAGGGGATGAACAGGCCGAATAATAATAAAGTATCCATCCTTAAGTCCTCATGAAGCAAAAACCCAGTCAGTACGGTGCTGGAAGCACACAAGGACCAATTTTAAAAAGACTGAATAAACCATCTAAGAAGAATCTAGAATTGTTCTTGAAGTTCTAGACTTCAAGTTCTGCACAAACATTTTCATTTACTGAGCTTAAATACCAAACAAAAGATTTAATTAGACTGTCTTTGTATTTTAATCATGTGTAGAAAATTCAAGGATCTGGTATAAGGCCTGAAACTAATCAATTGCATAGACACAAATGTTTCTAGCTCCAGCTCAAGTTCTTTGTTGTCGGGTTGTAAAACATATCTGAAGTATCATTAATTTTGCATCATTCATACATAGTTATAAATGTTTCATTTATAATTACTTGTTGCATTTTCAGCATTGCCACAAGGTGTCCTAAAGCAGACATTAGCATAACTGTCTCCTCCAACAGTGGAAAGAAATCCTTGTCTTACTAAGCATTTTTGTCTTGTTTTCCAGTTCAAATAAATAAAACATTCTTAAAGAAATATTCTGGTTTCAATACATATTAAGCTCAAATCGACAATGTTGATTGCAACAAAAAGTTATTTTGACTTGTCAAAAAAAAAAAGCAGAATTCGAGGTTACAGTGTGGCACTTAAAATGAAAGTGAATGGGGCCAAGTTTGGCAATGTTTATAGGCAGAAATGTGAAGCTTATAATTTTATAAAAGCCTTCTGCTTAAACTTGTGTATTATTTGAGCTGTAAAGTTGTTTAAATCATAATATTTCAGTCTACAGCGTTGCGCCTTCATGGCAACGAAGTTGTAAAATTGGATATAGCTTTTCACAGAAAAGGTTAGTAAGTTTTTTTTTCTTGTTTTATGCATAAACCCAGTTAAATTTTGTAGATTTCTCTAAAAAAAAAGACTTAATATCTTATTCTATTCTGCGTCAAGCTATTTTTTTGTTTTCAGGATGTCAAGATATTTTTACAGTATAATAAGACAAAAATATTAATTATGATTAAAATTACTATTTCAGGCCCACTAATGTCATGGTGAAGCAAAGACAATCTTGCAGAGTCTATATCAACAGAAGGGCGCTAATTTGCAATGCGTGGGCCAAGCAATCAAGCCTGCATTTGAATATTTGGGTAAAGTATGTTTCTTGTTTAAGCGTTAGATTAATGGGATCCCTATATTTCCCAAAACAAAATATGAAACCAAAGCATGTTTAAACATCTACCCAAATATGTGCAAGTCTCAAACTGAGCATGTTAAGGCATTTGTTTCATTCAGCATATTTTAAGTAACATTTGTCATAATAATTTATATGGTGTCAGGCAGATCTGTTGTTCTAAAGAGGGGTAGAATGAAGACACCTTGAGACATAAGACAGACTTTATCAGTGATGTCAAATGATATGCATATAGTATATGCTTTACTTGTTGATTATCACATTGCTAAAATTCCACATGGCTTATATTTCATGTCTGAATATTACAGTGAGATACATATGAAGACTTTGATGCGTAATTTTAAACAATACTACAGAGAGTATCTCAAAGACAGAGCATCAAAGACAAATCAAATCAAAGCACCCACAGATGAGATTCACTGTAGTTCATAACTAAGAGGAATTCCACATCAAAAGTATGAGCAGCAACTATATCAAGGCAATATCTGAAGAACATAAATGTTAATTCGAAAATAAAGAGCAAATAAACTATACTTTACCACATATGAGTGTGAAATAGGGAGAAACAAGAAATTGCTAGCGGCAGAAATTAAGCTCTATTAGTTTATACACAGAGTGATGAATTAGAAAGTTAACAGTTCAAACAGTAAATTAAGACAGGAGACACAATTCATCATAAGAAAGTGATTGTGTACAGTCCTTACAGAAAAGTATTGAAGTGTATCATCCAATCAAGGTGAAAGATCAAACGTCTTTTACAGATGGCTGCCGGCTACTTCACAGCCGTCAGACAGCCAAAGATCCATAAATCATAAGGCAGGATATCAGAGATGAAATGGTGGATTTTAGAAATCCAAAACCTATAATATAAGTGAGATCCATGCAGCACTGGAGTACTGAGAAGACACAATAATGATTGTGTCAAGGAAGATTGAATTACAAAAAGTAAAACCACTTTACACACAATTAAAGTGTGTCTGACAGATCATTCAGTTCTAAAGATTCTTAATGATTTTTGTTCATTATTTACATGAAGATATTTTCTGTCTAGTTAATGTCTCAAATAGCCCAAGGTTAAATATGAATATAAAGTCAGTCGTTTCCAAATTGTTGCAGTCAAGGAACTCCTTTGCCACCTTTACGCAGCCCTTTACAACATAGACAGCAGCATATTTATGAATGAAATAATGTTCTAAGACATTTGGCTGCCTTTTTTCTCATAGATTATTCAGCCATGTGGCGAGTGGAAGGGACAAGGTGATGCATTGTTGGCTGTCAGTGTCATCATGGTGAAAAGCTGATGCCAAGCCTAGCCTTTTGCTCAGCAATTTTTCTGGTCACAAACGCAGAACTGTCTTGCGTCTTTGTTTAAAAGCTCATTGAAAATAGAGAAGAGGTAGGACATAGTGTCTCACCAGGTGGCCAGGCCAAGGAATCTCAATTTAAAAAATTAGAAGAGAGATGTTTTAAGGAACTCTTAACTGTTATCCTCTTTGACCACATACTGTTTTCAGTCAACATAAAATGGCCTTTTCAACCCATTTTACTCCAGTAATGTGGCCTATCGCACACCAAACAAGAAACATATATGAGCAGGAACTGGTGTTCCACACCAGAACTTAGTCAGGTTACACACCATTTTTTAGTTTTCAAGATTGAAAACAAGGCTGTGAAGGATAGAGAGTCAATCCATTCAATATGACATGCTTCACTGCCTGACCAAAAAAAAAAGTTGCTGTTTGGATTTAAATAAGCAGATATTTAAGAGCCTATGATTGGATCATTATTGCAGTGATTAATATGTTTCAGCAGGCAACACTTGTTTAACCCTAACTGATGCAGTGTGTAGCTTCTAATTTCTTAAACAACCATGTTTGGAAAACATATACCATGGTCGTGGAAAAGATGTTATTTAAATTATTGGCAAAAAAAAAACAACTAATGAGATTGCTGAAATCACTGGAATTGGGTTAAGATTTGTCCAACACATTATTGAAACCTGGAATAGTGGTTTCACAGAAGAAATCTGGTCTGAAAAAATATTGAATAATCATGATCGGAGATCAGTAAAACACTTTGACAAAAAAAATTGACAGTAGAACTCATGGCTATGTTTAATAGTGAAAGTAAGAGTATTTCCACATGCCCTAAACAGCTGTGTGGCCACAAGAACTTGTTAGTGAAGCTAATTGGAAAAAAAAGACTTACATTTGCAAGGGAGCATAAAGATTGGACTGTGGAGCAATGGAAAAAGGTAATGTGGTCTGATTCCAAAGCAATGGGCATGTCATGGTTAGAAGGGAAGTGCATGAAGCGATGCACCTATCATGCATAGTGCCACAGTACAGTACTGTAGGCAGTGTTATGATCTGGGGTTGCTTCAATTGGTCAGACAGTGTATCTACTGTAAATGTTAAACATCGTGTCTAATTATCACAACCCATTTTATCCAGAGTTTTCTGTCTTTCTGTGAATTTAACTGGCATGACACATTCTTAAGTTTGATTAGTTGAACCATCGATACCAATAAACAGTACAACCCTTTGAACAGACTTTGCTTCTATCCCTCACACTCTCTTTTTCAATCGTGAAAAAATAAATATGGGGTCTACCTTGACAAAGGTCTATGGACCAACACAGCGTTGTGATTTCTGCATGACAGGTGGTTCGAGGATATTAAAGGAAAAAAGTCTTTGTGACCTCTTCGAACTTTCTTCGTGAAGTTGTTTTAGAGGTCGTTCAAGTCATTACATTTAGATAAAAAATTACAATGACAGAAAAAGAGTTTAAGTCACCCCAAATACAATGGCAAGATTTGAAGATTTACATAATATGCCATTGTGTCACAGTACTAAATGCACTTCACTGTGTTTTTTGGTCAATTGCTTTCTTTTAATTATGGTTAAGAATGTGCTTTTAAAGTCTTAACACTAAATAAGCATCACTTATGTGAAATACGTTTATGAAAAAGCTGATTTTATACCCTTTCCTTTCTCTTTGCTTTTGCAGACTAAATACTGTGAGATTACTCAGTGTCTCTGCACCCAACAGATGAAAAGTGGAGAGCTAAATTCTTCAGTTTAAGGACCTGAAAATGAGGTCTGAAGTCTGGAGAGAGGTGGCAAAAGGAAGACAGACAGAAGGAGAGAGGGATAGTGGAGGATAAAGACTGAAAGATAAGGCAATAGAGAAAACCAATGTGATTGAGAGAAATAGTACGTAAAATCTCAGGTGGAATACCCAGGATGTGCCTGGCAGGGAGGCCACCAGAGAAGTTGGAGGCTGGTATTCTTTAGCTTAACTCGACTTATCTTTCACCCGAGAGCACTTCCCAGGAGAATTGCCCAACCCAGCACACACACACACCCAGAATAATGTGCTTAGATTAATGCACACAGGAAAGGTTTGAAAAGTGTGGCTCTCTGGGACAGAGCGAACTCCCAGCAGGCTAGAAACAAGGTTTATGAACTTCTCTGTGGGAGAAATTGACATTCATACTAATTAGTCTACCATTGTTTCTCTGTTCCCACTCTCCCATGCAAACCCCTGGGGTAGCATGACCTCTCTGTTCTGCTAAAAATAGCCCCAGAATGCAGAAGACACAAGCTCACTTATTGTGTGATTTTTGATTAACATTTAATTAACATTTGTGTAACATTTCCAACAAATAGAAAAATACAAATGAAAGAAAAATGTATAAATAATCTTTACTGCTCTGATTGGAGCTGCAATTGTCTTTTTATCGCACAACTATGAGAGCTCAGGCAGATTGCTAGGAAATCTGGCCTTAATGAGGGACAGAATGAACAGAGTGGACAAGTAAAGAGAGTGTGTTAGAGGAGAAACTGAGAGCAAGAGAGAGTTTATACAAATCTAGAATCTATATTCATGAAAAAAAAAACACATAACTTATAAAAAACAACCAGCAACCCTATAAAAATGCAGAAATGCTGTTTGTTTTGCCACAGATGTGAGGCTGCATGGGTAAATGTTGTGTAAAAGCTCAACAGCACTGCATAATTTACAAGGATGAGGATGAAGTTGTGCATGCAGGATGTTGGCCACAATTTACTCAACACAAAATTTAAGTGAAATAGAGCTTTATCCATCATTGACTTTGCTCTCAGTCTCGAGTTGGGCGCCGACACGGAGGCCACACTTGCTAACAGGAGAAGTATCTTTTTCTGTGAACCACGGAGGCCAGAATTTAATCAGTACAGCTCAGCAGTGAATATAAATCATGCTACTTACCAAAGCATGTAGAAGTGCTGTTGTAAAAGAGCTGGATGTCAGGGGTAAATCAATCGAAGAGGCTCCATTGATTTCTGCTCCAATAGCTTTGGTGTTAGCTCTCTCTCTCTCTCTCTCTCCAATAGATAAAAGAGTGTTGGTTAAGCTCTTCATCAAGCATTGTTTCATATGGAATATAAGCTTACCAGCAGCAAGTATTACAGAGCCTCACACATGACATGCGGGAAAAATTATATTTTGTGGCCATGAATTAATAATTAAATCCCATGACTTACGTAAGAACATTTTATTAATTTGTGCCTTCATTTTAGTTAACTCGTGGCCATCATTTAATAATTTGTGCCCTCGTTTTAGTTCAATCATTGCCATGTTTTACTAATTCGTACCCTTGTTTTAGTTAAACGTGACCAGTTTGTTCATTAATGTATTTCTCTTGCTCTTCCCTTGTGAAACATACTACTTCACCGTTACAACCAACTCCCCTTTGAAGCCATTGCCAAATGCTCTTGATTGGAAAATTAATTAACCGTATTATCAGTTTGCTAAACAGTTTGTGAAACAGATTTAATCCTGATTGGTCGAGCACTATCCTTGTTCATATTGTGCACAATCTAAACTCAGGATCGCAGCACCATCAATTGTTTGTGTAAGCGTGTCACAAACCGCTTCTATTGCATTCGTTACTATACAATAATCTGACCGGCTTCGCTCACCTTTCCTCCGGGCCTCAGAATAGAGCCCCTTTTCTCACCGACATGAAAGCCGATGTAACCCAAATTATCTACTGGCTGCAGGACAATTGCGGGGAAGTCTCAGGTTCATACTCTGTTATCCATGAGCCACTGCTAGCGGCAGACCGGCAACAAATCCCCACATCACCCAGGAGCAGACCTGTCCCTCAGCATCACGCAATACTTTCTTACATTACTGCGGCTTAACTGACAGAGGCTGATCCACAAACATTAAAGGCAGCATTTCAGACCGAACACGGATATTGTTAAAGCTGCCGCATTGGAAAATTGGTGTTGACAGACCAACATTAGGAGCTATCTGTGCAGGAAATCGGTTGTCAGTCCTGTACGGCAACAACTGAAGCGGAGATAGAAAGAGAGTATATGAGAATTTCTGGTAAACAACGAGGAAAAAAAACAGCCAGCACAAAATGAAATTAATGCTTCGCATGTCAAACAGCTGACGATCTTGATGACGAGAATTCCAGAAACAGCTTCTAAATATAAGTCAGTCAAGTGCAGGAAAATGTGATCAGGGTAATGCAGAAAGACAGATTAAGAAGATGGTGTTTTAAGGTCAGATGTTTGAGGGATTGAGGTTTGCTGTGCTCAAGATTTAGTACAAAAACTCTCTTTGTGCTGAGTCAAACCGGATCATGCCAAGTGAGCAGTTCATATTTCTCTCACTCTCTCGCTGCCTGTCTCACCCATAATCAATCTTTCTCCTCTCCCTCTCCCTCCCTTTCAATTAATGTACACTACACTATAGTTTCTCAGGATATGTTCGAAAAAGTACTTTTACTACTGCAGTAGTATAATAAATGTATACTGTGCACAGTACACAACTTTTCTGTAAGCACAGAATACCTGTATGACATAATACTGCATAAAATAAGTAGTGCATACTGTAGTGTGGAATATTGTATCTCACAATGTAAAGTGACCTTCCATTTCCTGTGTGATGAATGCAATAGAAGTAATTTCTGTTGTTATTTTTTAACATCTCTTTCTTGAATCATTATTTGATCAGACTGCCAAATGACAGTTTTACACAAAATTGGATAAAAAAAAAACATAATAACTACGGCTGTCATTCGATTATCAAATTAATTACATGCCGTTAATCGAATTAATAGCAATTAATTAGAAAGGCCTCCAATGAAAGATAATTCAATATCACTAATACATAATAATTCAAATAATTATAAATATAATATATAGGCTTATAATAAATATAATAATTCAGATTGAAATATATTGCATTATTGTGGAAGACAACACAAAATGTGACTTAAGTCAATATATTGATTGTTTTATTCCCATATCATTGAACATAAGCCTACAGTCGAAAACAATCCATTTTGCAATGAGTTGGTCAATCTTTCCTGTTCTCACAAGATATGTTCTTGCATTCTTGCATATTCAGAATGCTTTCTGGGTGTCTGGTTTTCAGAGTCATAAGCCATAAGTTGCTGAAATTTAGAATTGAGTACTTCTAAATCATGTATTGAGACACAGTGGCGGACTGTGCATTTAAAGTATTGGCCTTCAGTGTGATTCATGGCATTAAGAAAGCACAGTTTCACAATTAATAAGACTCCCTATGCCTTTGGGCATCATAAATTATGTCGCAGCTAACAAATAATACCAATTGACATTTTAAAAACACGTCCACGCACGAAAGCCAGAACTTGAAATGACACTTAATGCTCAAGCAAGCCTAATTTTAACTGCAGAATGACTGTTTGTGAAATGAACGTCTCCAGAACAGACATTCAAAAATCATAATACCTGGAATAATCTATCTAATAATACTTGTGATTTAAATGTTTCTTGTAATAAATGTCATTTCTTCAGGGTACATGGTTATGCTGCATTCCATTCAAGTTGGATGTGGGATATTCCTACTTAATATCTCCGACCATAAATGCATTCCATTCCCCAATGTTCGAAACGGCAATGCTCCCGTTAGCTTAGCAGGAGCTTGACACTCATTAGAGATGTCTCCTAGCAACCCAACTGAAAAACAATGCTGCAGCGCTAGCATTTGTGCTTCAGGTGTACGATTATCAAAAAAGATTACAAAGTTTTATACACCTGTTTCTGCAGGCATTTGTTAAACAAGCTTTAAAATCATGTAATGTGGAAATAAACTCATTTATTGATATTACTTAATGTTTATCACTTACTCTGTATATCTCCCTGAGTGTCGACATGTTTGTGTGACATCATGCCCCTTTGAGAATTACTGCACAAGCCTACAAGTTGTAATTCTGACTTCAAGATGCATTCCATTGCACTTTTCCAAATAGGAAGTTGTAAAATCCGACTTTCCGAATTGAATGGAACGCAGCACTACTTTTCAAAACTTGATCCAACACTGAATGCTCCAGCAGCCTAATTTAATAAATTAAGCAATCACATGGTCATGCAGAACATCTCGTGTTTGTAAATCCATAAGGATTTACAGTGATAGTGGAAGAGATGACAGCAGACTCATCAGACAGCTTGATCTTATGCTTTTTGTTCTTGAATTACGTACACCACTTAAAGTGTGATTGCGTCACTCAAGGCCAGCTAGAAGGCCTCAACCGGGACATATCCTAAATATAACACCCACCAAAATCAAATAAATCAATCTTATTGGCTGATGAATGTGACAATCTGGCTTTAGTTGCTCATTCATTTGCACTGTTGAGGGATTCTGAAGGAATTCTGAAGGCCTGACGGGGTGGAGCTCAGACTCACGCACTGCTTCGGGCATGTGATTTGTGAAACAATTGTCACACTTTGCTTGTAAGCATCAAGGAATAAATTCTGACTGGATAAACTTTTTCGTTTTTCTCTATTTGTTTGTAGCAATTTAGAGTGGAAAGCAATTAAAAATACATAGGCAAAAAGCAGACCTGAGACAGGCCCTGAGAATTTTCCACTGTTGAGACCCTACATTTTGTCAAGAACGCGTTCTGTGTGACCGGCTATCATTCTGCGCTGCTTGTGAGAATTTATGGGCTGCATGGACCACCACTTGTTGACGAGGCTCAGAAAAAAACACAAAGTAACGTACTTCAAGCTTTAATTGCTCCGATGGTAGGAAAATCTGTATTTTTATTACTGAATTTACATACGGTCTTGGGGTATGATTAATTGCATTCATTTGTTTATTTATTTTTTTCACTAAATTAACACATTAAATCAACAGCCCTATTAATAACCTTTTTTTTTTTCAAGATAATAACTTGATGGCACTCATTGAATTAAACATGCAATGTGATGAGGTCATGTGATAATCATAGTGAGGTCAACAATGTAGCATACTAATATTTGAAATGAGTTTCATGGAATAGTGACTACTGTTTCAATGACCATTTTTTTGTTTTTTGTTTTTTGTTTTTCAAATAGTTGGTAGTAGCCTATACAATGTATACTGTGCAGTATTCAGTATGTAATAAGCTAGTATCAGTGACACAGCCTCAGTGTCTGTCTCTAGCAAGGGAGTTTCACAAGGCTGTGCAAGTTTATATTGCACTATAATATACATTCCAACTTTCTCTTTCTGCTTGTCAAGAAGTCATTCACACTGTCTTTTTACTCTGATCCTGTTCCTTCAACTCTTTTATTCTCTGTCACTCTTTCTTTCTCTCTCCAATAACTTGAAGTCTGGGCCTGTCAGACTGAGTTTTGGCATTCTTGAGAACGTCCTTTGAAAAGTGTAGCATTCCAGTCTGTTTGCTGTCGCTTTGCTAATTAGTCACCAGCTTTACATCCCTTCATTTAGCAAAGCTATCAGACCATATTTAGAGTAATCAGAGAGAAGTGAGGTGCATTGAATAGAGGTCTACTCTATAGTACACAGTTTGGGTGAAACCCAGCTCTCTCCTTCTCAAACAACCCTGTTTATGAGCTACACAGCTCCATCTACAGGTGAAAAGGCACCTATATGACCTGTAGCGTTTCATGACTTCAGAAGGAAAATTTAATCAGCATTAAGGCCATCATGATCCATTAATGGGGAATCAAAATGTATCCATGAAGAAAAGCAGCACACCTATAGAATGCAGAGATAGGAGAGAGAGAGAGAGAGAGAGAGAGAGAGAGAGCACATCAAATGCATCATAAAATGTATTTTAATGTTGTCATGTTTTTATGTATTATCATTCACAAATGTAATTTTAAGTTTCAAAATTTTAAGTAAATTAAAAAGAAAATATTTTCAAGATCTACAGAACTCAAAACTTCTTTAAGAAATAAATAAATAATATATGTAATTAATATATATATATATATATATATATATATATATATATATATATATATATATATATATATATATATATTGATTATAAATATTGATTATAATTTATAAACATATACATATTACATTCATATTTATGTATAACATGTACAGATAATATGTATAACACATTTAAATCAGAATTAGCATAAATTGTCATAAATAAAATGAATGGCACTGTTAACTCTTAATATTAACAGTGCTATGTAAGGGAAAATATACAGTCAGATGGTCATCATCTCAAAATCAGCCCTGGAAGCTTGCTATACCTTATCCCACATAATACATGGCTACTTAAAAAAAACCTAAACAAATAAATAAAAGTAAGTTAAATACTGAGTAGAAATTCTGTTATTACAAGAAAAGAATGAGAATGCATATTGATATGACACAGTTATGCAGGAAATTGGTTGCCTGGGATAGCGACCGATCATACAGTTTAGCTGTCATTATATAAAAATATTTGACCGAAGAATCCAATGATTGACCAATCAGAATCAAGTATTCCACGACAATCTACAGGAGGTTTCGGAATTTTACGAGTGGACTGGTGTTTCAGTGGAGAGAAACACCAGTGTTCTCAACCAATTAGTTGCTAAAATGTAAAGAAAAATATATATCTCTGTCTGTAACTCTAGTTCAAGTCAGGCCGTTCTATCTTCATGAGGTCGTGTCTCGCCCCACCTTTATTAGTCACTATGATTACTTTCTAGACACCTTCCTTCAACATGTTCTATAAATACACCAAAAAAACAATTACTCCATCCCTCTCTGTCTATCTCGCTCTCTCCTCCTGTCTGTCTTCCCTCTCTCACTCACACTAACCATCTCATACGTCATTAGAAATTTACACACACACTCAATTTTCCTTTTTTATCTGAGGCTCAGCCCAGTTTGAGACTGCAGTTCCTGTGAGGTGATACTTGTCCAACACTTCTGCCTGTCTCTCCAAACCAGGAGCTCAGACAGCTTGTGAAAATCACAGTTTCCCAAAAAAAACTTGCTTCGCACTTGCCTATAATTGTGAAAATGTTCATCTACGATTTGAAAGTTGTTCTGAAATCACGAAGAGCTTCTCCGTTCCAATTAAGCCTGGGCTTAAAAAAATTACATGTTTTCACATTTTCTGTCAGCAAGTAAGATAGGGAGATATCATGAATATTCACATTTATTTTCCTGGCGATATAAATTTAAGCAACATTGTGAATTTCACTGTAATTTGTTATACTTTTAAATTGGCCATTAAGTTTCCAAAGACCATGTCATTATAATAGTTTTGCGATCCCCTCTTGTCTTGTCTCGTGAGTATGTTTTAATAGCAATTAAAATGTCAATAGTTCTATGGTATTAATGGTAAGCTCTATTCATATCAGTTTCAAACTGACTGTTATGATACAATCATTCAATAATTTAATTAAAATATGTATTTGCATCACTTAAAAACATCCACGTAATTCCGTAATTCTTAATTTTAAACAGGCTTGAAAAAATTTAATTATTGATTTAAAGTAGTTTATTATTAGAGCAGAAACAATATATTTTAATTATGTTGCACAATATTCAGATACACGCAAATATATAGGTAGTTAGGGAGACCTACTTGATTGCTTCATTTGCAGTATGTCATAGGAGTGGATGGTAGCTCCAGAACCCATTTGCTATGATTTGTTTGCCACAAACCTCTGATTGGCGGATCTTTGTCTGCTGGATCATGGGTAGTTCACCAAGAATTCCACTATTAAACTTGACTAATTATTCAACAGAATCATATGCCATTATTTAACAAATCACAGCTCATGGTAGGTACTGTATGTCTTTAAAGTAGAGCTGTCGATTTAATGCATTCATTCAGTGTGATTAATTATATGAAAAATAACACCTTAAAAATATTTACGTAATTAATCATGACCTTGGGCCAAATGAGAAATGTTCCTACCATCGGAAACAAATCAAGCTTGAACTAGGCTAGTGTTCACATTAATGTATTTATGAGTGTCAGTCGGCAGGGGGCAGTAAGCACAACTGTAGCTGTATAGGCATAGGGTTTTTATATTATTACAAAGGCTGCGCTTAAATCACTGGCATGTTAATATTACACGTTTTAAATATAACTGATAATGAAAAATATTATTTAAAAAAGAGGATATCTGGAGCTGATGGATACAAGTTTTAATTTCACCTCAAGCTGCGCGTGTTTCTTTCTCGCACTCGCGGCACATGCGGAAAGGTTTCCTCTTGCAAGATGAGCAAAGTAGCTATAGAATTCATGGTTCAAGGTGGTGCAGGAAGCGGATTTCAGAAATGTTGGCTTGCAAGTCGGTGTGGATTTTTTTCACATTTGAGTCTTCTCCAAATCTGTGCATGCTTTCAAGTTATTTTCCAGGCAAACTGGCTTTTTCAAGTGTAGGATAATCACGTCAAGTGAGTCAGATCCAGTTTTTCACAGAATAATGCAGACAAATAAATTTTGCTCATCAAAATTTATGCTTTTGATTAAATAGCCTAGAAAATGTGTATTTTAGGCTATGTGTGAGCTTTTTTTACACTTCTGATCAAGAAGGATATTTGAAATTATGTGCCGACTGCTTAAACTATTTTATTTTGTGTGCACATCGTGTTTAGAACAATACATTATGTTTATTATACATTTCTCACTGACCTATTTTTGTACTTTTTTTTTACATCATAACTGTTATTGATTAATGTTCTTAACCAAAAAGCTGTCATATTAGATCATAGGCTAATGCATGTCGTGAAATAGGTGCAACTTTTCAGCGCATTTTTTCTCTCTCTTAGATTTGGCTTACCTGTTAAATGTCCTGATTGTTTAAATACATTAAGTACATTTTATTTGGTGAATTCCATTAAGAACAGACTATTAGTGTTGCTCTATTGGTCCTGCACCATTCATTCAATTGTTTTCAATAAATATGCCTGTATTCTCTAACACTGACTCAATGATTGTGTCATGTTCTGTATTTAATGTAAAATGATCATAATCCAAGGCAAGCATGTCACAGATAATTTAATTTTCAGTGGAATTTAGTGACTGTTGTTGGAATAGAATTTTAAATGGGCCACATAAACACAATGTTTTTTGAATGTTTTCTGATAATTTCTTGCTTTTTAGATTTTCGTTTAAACGTCACTGAAATTAGTCGTTCCGCACATCCCTATTTTAAAGTGCTATGGAAGACACATAACTTTTCAAATGGCTATGCAATAAATGAATCAATATCTGTTAAAGAGCAGAAACAAACATTCACATCACAGTCCCACCTCAGTAAAGTGCTATCTTCATGTACAGTCAGAATGTTAAAACTAGAGTTAATTACATTTAGTTTGATTTCCCATAGCAATTTGAAGGGAAAAAAATTACATAAAGTCAAATTTGAAATGTTCCAGATGAGTAGATGATAAAAAATAATACTCAGAAATAACTTGTATATACAATGTAAACATGATATGCAACTACATAACAACGTTAAATATGAATTAATTAAAATTCTGTAATAAATCAACGTGTGTGTGGACAACTGTTAGCTACCACCGAAGAAACGTATTCAATTATATGAATATAAACAATATATTCCCTTTAAAACTTTTGTACTACATAATCAATGCAATACTCATCTATGACAATAATGCAATGTATTTTAATTATCAGAATTGTATATACACAATGTATCTAAATATATTTAAGCAATATCACATGAGCAAGTGTGCGATATGACCCTACATCAGCACTGCTGCCGAGTGCCGTAGGAAATCACAGCAGTGCTGATTTTGGGCCATATAGCACGATTGCGAGTGTGATATTGATTATATACAACAGTTCAATTAACAAGTACAATTTTGAAAAATTAGGAAAAATTTAGTACGGTCATAAAAATCACATTTGTGCATGGAACTACATTCTTACACGACGGATCAGAATCTGTGAGGCGTCCAAGCCTTCGTTAGTAATTAAAAAATGCCACTTCAGAAATAGTATCAGGTTTGTGCTGTTTCAAACAAGTTATTGGATAAACAAGGATGTGTGTGTGTGTGTGTGTGTGTGTGTGTGTGTGTGTGTGTGTGTGTGTGTGTGTGTGTGTGTGTGTGTGTGTGTGTGTGTGTGTGTGTTTGATTGAGAGAGAGAGAAAGAAAGACACAGAGAGTGTGCGATCACCTGTTTGCACACCCAAGCAGAGATGCTGTCAGCTTTCTGAAGGTCAGTTTTCTCACTGGAAAAATTGCATCCAACCTGGGGTATTTCTCCCTATGTAGCCGGTGCAAAAGAATCGATCACTATTGAAACCGCAATGTCCTCCACCATTTTAAACAGCACCCATTGTGTAATTAATCAGTCTCTAGTGTCTCTCAGCTGTGATGAGCTGTAATGCTAAAGTTGTTTGTTTAAAGCCATTTAAAGCTATTTTAGTAGTGTAGTGTAGTAAGCAGTAAGCGATCACAAAGAGCTGTTGTATGTAAACGGCTGACACGGATTCACTTCACATCACCTAATTGGCTCATATTACACACAAAAATGATCTTCTGCCACCACGTGCTGGCTAACATGTGTAATGTAAAAAAATAAAAAAGACAAACCATAGCTCTTAACGGATCTGCAATGCTCTACTTTAGTTTAGAACGGCAATTGTAATGAGCAGAATATGCACATTATCAGTATGCACAACTCGTCAAACCTTGAGGCGTGAGAAGACCTCATTGGGCAAATATTGAGGTGTGCATTTAATTTAATGAATTAATTGGTAAATCATGTACAGTAAGTAATTAAATTAAACATTTGAATTGTTTGACAGACATACTTTAAAGGTTTATAAGCTATTTATAATAATAATTTCACCTATTAATAAAATTCATGAGATTTTTACTTTTCATGAGACTTTTGTGCTCTATTGCAAGTGATAAGTTAGCATTTAGCATGCCTATGGAACGGCAACTGGCACATCACTTTATTAAATTTCTGTGCCTAAACTGAAAGAGGCCGATTCATAAACGTTAAAAGCAGCCTTCTAAACCATGAATCTTGTTCGAGCTATTGCAATGGAAAATTGGTGTTGTCAGATCAACATTAGGAGCTATCTGTGCAGGGGATCATTTGTCAGTCTTGCACAACTACAACTCAAGCAAAGAAAGACAGAAAGAGTGAATGAAAGAGCAGAAGAAGTGAATTTAAGGAAAAAGCAGCAGCTGACTTATAATTATCTTCCGCAATTTTTTCAAGGTTGTACTAAAACAATGAAGAGATTCTCGGTTCCAATTAAGGCAGTTTTTAATAGATGAGTGAGCAATGTTTTCATATTTGCTCTCCAGAGAGTTTGAGCCTCTGTGTACTGTATGTGTGCAAGTGATAAGCTAGCATTTAGCAGGCCTATGGAATGCCAGCTTGTTTTCTGACAGGCTTTATTTGGCATCTATTTAACCCTCGCAGGTGGAAAATTACAATGTCGGTCACTAAGAGGATCCATCTCACATAGCACAATGACAATCTCGCCCACGCATGTAATTGGTGGAATCTCTCTCGTGACTTAACAAGAGGCATAAGTGTTTTTAAAACATTCTGCGTTGCCTGGCAGAGAAAAACAATATGCCCTAGAGACATATTCAGTTTCAGACTGAGAGAGTGTGTATGTTCATACTGCTCTAGATAGGACTGCAAGACCAAAGAGGGGCATTTGTGTCATTTCACTAGACAGGGTTAATCCTGAGGGTGTTAAAATTGAAACAAGAACCTAAGCAAAGAGAAGAGAGGGGAGGGGGTCTAGGCAGAAAAATAAATGTCTGATTGGTTTGTGTCTGTGCTTACTGCCTGGAACCTAATATTCTTTTTTCCATCTCCCCCACCTCAATCTTTTTCCCAATATGTTTATTTACTGAGGCTGTCTGGTCAAGGATGGCTGTTTAATTTCCTCAGGGACAGGCAATGGGAGACATGAGAATACTTGAGAGAGAGTTAGAGGGAGAGCGAGAGAGATGACAGGGAGAGAGAACAGAGAGATAGAGTAAGAGTGTGACAGAAAGAGTTATCTCTCAGATCCTTTCTCAATTAGAAAGAGCTCTAAACAGAAAAGGCAATGTCTTCTTCCTTCCCTGGGGACTCTGAGTTACAATAGTCCTGTATTGTTACGGAGTGAGTTACATAACCATTATCCACTTGACTGGAGGTCTACACTGTACAGAACTATATTATTTAATAGCAGAGTGGATGTTTTGAACAATGCAGAAACAGTCTGCAAGTTTTGCAATACAAACACACAACATAGTCTATGTTTAAGCTCAATATATGGAAAATGCACATTCCCATATCACATTTCGGTGACTGTGATTTTGCCAAAGAGTACATGTTTGATCAAAGGATATGGATCACTATCCTTGTTGGGCAACATTTCTATCCACTAATCAATTTTCAGGTTAGGTTTAATTGAACTGAAACGAAGCCTTTCACAATAATTTATCAGCTTTGTAGGTCCATACAATGCAAGTGAATGGGCAGAAAAATAATCCATACCAATCAAGTGGTTAAATCCATGTCTTCAGAATTGACATGATAAGTGTCGGTGAGATACAGATCAATATTTAAGTCCTTTTTTGCACAAATAATATGAATCACCAAAAAAAAAAGAAGAATGGGAAAGTGAAAGTGGAGATTTTTTATTTATATACTTATGATTTAAATATTGATCTGTTCCTCACCCACACCTATTATATATCTTTTGAAGATATTGATTTAACCACTGTAGCCATATGGATTATTTTTATGCTGCCTTTATGTGCTTTTTGGACCTTCAAAGTTATGGCCACCATTCCCTTGCATTGCATGGACCAACAGATCTGAGATATATTTTTCTAAAAATCTTAATTCGTGTTCAGCAGAAGAAATAATGTCATTCACATCTGGAATGGCATGAGGGTGACATAGTCAGAGGAGCAACACAAACAAAGCAATCACAACAGACTGTCTGATCCCATCACACAACAACGGATATCATAATATATCAGAAATAATAAATAACATGAAAAAAAATTATGATAGATAGTTTATGATGTCTTTTATGTATGGGTCTCATGGCTCATTAGTGCTAGTTTTTAAAAGAGGTCAAGGAATATTAAATCACATACAGTATATGAGCTCACAACTTCACATCCCTGAGATCCTGGCCTAAATAACTGATACCAAGGTCAGGGATCTCAAAACACAATATAATAGGTTTCAGAGTGGATCGGTCAATCCAGGTCAACTTCCACCCACTCACTTCAATAGAAGCTGATGGTGTGCCTGCATTCTGCAGGTAATATAAGGAAAGGAAAAAGATAAGGAAATACTCTGGGCCTCCTGAATAACTGTTGGAACTGTGTCAAAGCAAGCAAAATTCCAGGTGTGATGAATGTAAAATATGATACACTTGAATATGAAACATTGTCCATGCGGATGTGGCACACTGGTTGTGGTTGAGGAGAGTCCCCTGTTCACTATGTAAAGTGCTTTGAGTGTCAAGAAAAGTGCTATATAAATGTAACGTTCATTCATTCATTCATTCATTCGGGTTGATATTCAAAGGCATATTCATCTCTCTAAATACAACATGTGAACTTAAACGCTCATGCTTTGAAAATAAGCAGTGTTTCATTAAGTAGAAATTATTACCAGCTCTACCAAGAGTAAGTTATTTCTTTGAAATCTATTCCTTATATCACACCTAGTTTGGTATTGTACCTTAATGAAAAAAGAACTCATCCTGTTTGTGTCCATCCACACATGGGAACAATTCAAGTAAATTATTTTATGAACAAACACAAATTATTAAAACAATGTGCAATAGTAATGGTATGATGCATTAATCACACAGATTAATTGTTCATTGGTTGTTAATGATATCTATAGTTTCATAGTATGATCTGCATTGTATATATAATACTGTGCATATCCAAGGCTTCATTTACACCTGGAATCCAGATAGTATCTGAATATTCTTTAGCTGGGAAACGTTACACATTGCATTCCAATGCATCTCTAGTGTGATTATATAGAGATCTGATTACACTTATCTGAGCAAAATGGCAAATGCCACTTACTTATTACTTACAAAGTTGTATCTGGACAATGAAAATGCATCATGTTGTCAAGTGCTATCCGACTGTGGTCTTACAACTGAAAACACATGTTATTGCCAAGTGTGAAGGGGGCCTAAATGCTACATAACCTCTTATGTTTCATATACTCTTTTTTTCCGTACATAATACAAAGGTCAGCTAGTTAAACTAATTATTCATTGTCATCAATGCTGGTTCTAGAAATATCAAGAAGTGCAAGTTGGTGTAAGTGCCATTAAACAAAGTGCCATTCTTCCTTTTATACATTTTTAACTGAGTGAAGAAAAGAGGAAAACAGAAATTTTCAGAGGTGCATTATTGGAACACGACTTTGCGGACTCACCTGCCCGTCTCCAGCCATTGGACATGAGAGAACATACTGGAACTGGAAGACAGTGCTGACCGCTGCATGCCTCATCATCTTCAGCTCCACATTGCCAGGAAGAGACAGTCCTTCACTGCTGGAGACAGAAAGCATAGAGTGTGAAACCGCTCAAATATCAGAGACAACAGCTTAATATATTAAGCTCAGCATGTAATGTTGTGTAATGGACCTACACACCCACACAGAGCCAAAAACCCATCTGGTCAAGCAACATTGATTAACACTGTTAGTATTTACTGTTTAAAAACTTTGGAATGCTCAGAAGTAATCCCACAGTGTAGTTCTACATTCAGGACCAAGGAATCAGTAGGGGGTTTTTTTATCTATAGGGTTCCCACACCTTATGGCCAATGAATTTACTTGACTTTAACTGTCATTTGTGATAACTAGATTTTTAAAAAGTGTTATGGATTTTTTTTTTTTAAGTATCTCATACTCTCCATTGACACATAGAAAATACATTGGTTTGACTCTGACATGAGTGGTGGAGAGGCGTGCCTGTGAGTAGATGTAAACTAAAGCCTACTGGCTATTTTTTTAAATGGGATGAGTCGTTCGACTTGTCCGCCCCCAATTCCTGTTTCAGCAGGAAATACATCAAAACAGCAAATTGAACAATGCTCGGCAAGGAACTTTAAAGTGAAGAGGATATGAAGATGGAACCCCTCATTCTGAATTCTAATTAGAATTCAGGGGAGGGTATTTTTTAAATTAAAATATTTCAATTTCAAATTTTATTATAATAGATTTCCACACACACACACACACACACACACACACACACACACACACACACATGTTGTGTTTCCATGTTTTATGGGGACTTTCCATAGACATAATGGTTTTTATACTGTACAAACTTTATATTCTATCCCCTAAACCTAACCCTACCCCTAAACCTAACCCTCACAGAAAACTTTCTGCATTTTTACATTTTCAAAAAACATAATTTAGTATGATTTATAAGCTGTTTTCCTCATGGGGACCGACAAAATGTCCCCACAAGGTCAAAAATTTGGGTTTTACTATCCTTATGGGGACATTTGGTCCCCACAAAGTGATAAATACACGCTCACACATCACACACACACACACACACACACACACACACACACACAGTATATGCCTAATGTTATTAAATGAATTCTAGAAAGAATTTCTAATTTTAGGAAGTACACAGCTCCACATTAATTTGACAAATTAGGTTTAAAAAACCTCACACACAGTACAGCAACAAGAGAAAGAAAAGTACATCTGTGGAAGTTTTTGTATTAGTGAAATCAGAGGAGCTGCACAAAGTTATATACATATAGTAAATGTACAACAGTGCCTTAGATGACCCCACAGCAAGTTCACACAATTTTATGACCAAATAAAATTTAACTTTTGACATATAAGAAAAGAAAGAACAACACTATGGAATTGTCAAAATTAGTGAAAAGTTCACTTCAAACAACGTTACTACAAGCTGACAGAAGGTGTTGAATTTCGGAACACTGGCAGGCTGGTGTCCAATCATTTACATCATTCTTTGATGGGTTTTCACACACACTCGCACACACATGCAATGGCGCCATCGTGACAGTGTTGGGTTGAGAATGTGCAGCAAAGGTTTTCTGTGCTAACATCTCCATAATTACACCCAATTTCTCCCTCTTATAAAGAGCAGAATGTGATGCTCTACTCTCTCAGACACCTAATTTCTCTCATTTGGTAATTAGGGTCCTCTCTCTCTCTCTCTGTGCTCACGAACGGTACTTGTGACTTGTTCAGCGAGATCTCACATGGCACAGACTCTGTGGTGGTGGGGGAGTGAGGCTCTTTTCTTTGCTGCAGATGGAGTGAATCAGATATTAGATATTTATCCTATTTGAATTCTATATAAATGTAGTGTTATATCCATAGGTGTTTCTTAGGTGCTAAATGTACATAACTGAGATAAAACTCATACTTCATCCAAAAATGTTAATTCTGTCATTATTTAATGACAGAATTCAGTAAATTATGGCAGAATTTTATATTTCGGGGACTTGATGTCCTGCTAGCTTTTCGAATGCAATGGAATATCACTATTTTATTTAAACAAAGAGCCCAAACACGAGACAACTTTGTTTAGAAAGTGTACCTTTTCTTAAAATTACTTTCTGGAAAAGATGCTTTTAAAATATTTAACATTCACAGAGAAGTAAGTAAATCACCCTAAATCCATATTTGATAAGATTTGTGTTGAATAAGAGATAAAGATGTTGAAAAAGGATGAAAAGGAGGGACATAGGGTGAGAATACAAGGATCTCTGCAGGATAAGCACCGACAAAAAGAACCAGTGTGAGATTGAGATCTGAAGTCCTCGGAACAGGATAGATGGGCCATTAGGCGAGAGGACCCAACTCTCTGACAGCCGAGTGTTCATATTAAAGCAATAGTTCACCTTGAAATGAGGTTCTAAACCTGCATAGCTTTCTTAATTTTGTGGTTAATTCATCTTTAAAAAAATGAGATACAAGGTCCTCCATCTGTAAGTGTGGTACATGGAAGTCTGACAATGTTTCTCAGAATTATTGTACATTAGAGGGGCAGATGGACCGAGTACTCACCTGAGTTTGTCCCTGGAGGTCTGCCTGAAGCTGCCACCTGTGATGGCTCCACGGGCCATGACTGTTCCGCTCCCCCCAGGCCTCATGCTCCAGAACCAACACATGAGGCTTCTCCATCCAACCCCAGCCATTATGGACCACGACCAGCAGCCTACACTCCTGCACCATGATTGAGCACCTCTCCGCACCTCTGTTCTGATCAGATACACACGTGATGGGAATTCAATAGCTGTTCTGATTAGGAGACATATATAATAATTATAGAAACATGTATTTGAACACACACTCAGACATGTGAGAGGAATTTCATGTATGATTTGCAGAAGAGGGGAGTGTGTTTGGCAGGCCAAGTTAACATTTAATCCTCTGAGAAGATATGGAACAGAAAGTGTGGATTGTGTTTGAAAGCTGGACAGTTCCGATTCTGTGCTGCAAAATGAGAGGGGCATGTAAGCTCTATTGATCCATTCTCTCCTTGGGATTGAATCCGAATGGCATTTCTCTGGTAAGTAGAGAGTGTAGCACGGTAAAAAGGATAAAGAGGAATGGACTGACATACTGAACGGACTTATAAATATTGCAACCAAAGAAAGTCGATGTACAGATTTACATTTTTATTTTTTATTTTCACATATTTAAAAGGTGCTACAAGTGATTTTTTTATATATCCGACATATATACAGTACCAGACAGATATCACTGAAATGGGTCAGAGAGAAAAAAACACATTTGTCTCTGTGACAGCCATATGGCTCTGCAAAAAAGAAAAAAAAATCATGCTTTTTTTTAGCCAAATAAAAGGCTAGTCACTATCGCAATCAGTCAATCCTGTGTTTAGTTATTCCGTGTTTTAGGGTCTGCTGACATCAGGTTGGCTGACATATCTCTTGGACGAGATGTTTATGAGACAGATAATTTGGTTGAATGTATTAGGGCAGTTTAAGTCAATGGCTAAGTCTTGCAGAACCTTTGAATTGCTTAAAATTTTTTGCTTTACTTTTAAACATCATATATGATCTGATTGGCTGTGTTTTTATTTTGACAATTTGCATAGCATTTCAGTTTCCTAGAGTGCAACAGTGCCTGTCCATCTTTCATCTTGATTCAGGAAGTATATTTCATTCATTTTTACCATAGGGATTTCAAAATATCCTTCATTAAAGAGTTCTAAGCCATGAACCAAACCTATCTGAGATGAATCACAACATTACAAACTTTTATTTGAAGCAGGTAAGTAATTGAAAATCGAACAAAAAGACAAAGATACAAGTCTGTGTACTTAACGACTTTCATGGGGAAATATGCAATCCCATGACGCATCATGAATGACATAAACAACAAAAAAAACTATGGCAAAATACAAACCTATTGATTAAAATCTGTTGATAAGTATAGAAACAATATATTTATATTGTATTGCAGAATATTCATATATGTACAAATATCTAAGAAATTTGAGAGTATAGGGAGACCGACTTGAATGTATCATCTGCAAGGCATCATGGGAGTGGGTGGTTGCTACAGGGCTCTTTTGCTGTAGTTTGTTTACTGCGATTATTTTGACTGGTGAATCTTTTCTCTTCAGCAACATAAGCAGTGTAGTTCTTTAACAGGAACTCTACTAACAAACACAATTTTTAAAGAACTAAATCCCTTAAGAATTAACGCGGACTGATGGCTGCAGTAGAACCATATACATGTACCATCAATTAATAACTATAGAGCTCATGGTAGGTCTGCATTTAAAGGTTTATAAGTTATCATTAAAAACCAATTCACCTATACAGAAAATGAATGGGATTTTTATTTCTGGAACCAGGCTGTTGCACTCAAATAAGGACAGAAAAAGTAACTGATACTGTAAACGGGTTGCATTGCATCTGGTTCAGACATGGTGTAAGGCCTAAGCAACATTCTAAATCAGGTAATGATTTCATAACTGGCTTGACTAAAGATCAAGTTGGTCTGACAGCAGTAACACAAGTCATCTGTGTCCACAGTTAACCCTCCATAAAACATTGTCCCTTCTTGTTACATAACAAATCGTAATAACTGTGTTACCTCAATCTCCACAATCTGTCATCAATTACCAAGTATTGGGGCTGCAACTCAGAGTCTAACTGTTTAGCCAGCAGCTGTCTCCATTAGTCAGTGTCCAGACATCTTTACAATAACACATCAATTAAAGGATAACTTGCTGCCATTTTGAGGAGACTCTTGGCAGACACCTGGTGTTTCAAAGACGCATCGGCTCTGAGACTGTGTGGCAGAAGTCAGATGTTATTAATTGCAGCATTACAGAGGATCTGTAAAAAAAACTAAACAAAAAAAAGGTATGCAACCAACAGCTTATCTCCCTCACTTCTCCTCAGGGTAAGAGTCACATCTATCTGCTCAGGCCTCCCACTCACTGATCCTCCAATTAGCATATCAATTGTGCACAGTGCTTTATATGCACCCTACAAGAGGCAGGCTGCATGTATCCCACTTTATGCAGTGAATCACCCAGCTACTGCAGCAACCACGAGAGCACCTCTATATCCTTCCTTTAAGTGGACGTAATACAATTTTGTGCTGGGTTCAGCTTAATAGGTCAGATCTGTGCATTTCCAAGAGTGCGATGGTTCTTGCTGGTGATGGTAATGTGAATAAGTATGACTGATGATTTGAGAGGTATTTTAATTCAATGTTTTTAAATATTTACTGATAAATGCATTAAGGCTAAAAGATTTCTTGTAACACATTAGCTCTGTTACAAAACCAAGTGAGTAGCCTTGTTGTCTATCTTCTAAGGCAGCATCTCAAAAACTCTTCATGGCTAGCACCCCACAATAAAACACATGAATGTTTTGATTGATTTATCATCTTTTTTTTTCATACTTTGCTAAACTGAATAAAATATGAGTATATTTATACTTTACCAATTATATTCGGATCGTCTTCCATCTTTGGGTTTTTTCCACTGTGCTTGTCACAATGCATTCTGGAAACTACAGTACCTTCTCCCAGAAGTATATATTAGATGCTGCCTTAGAATTTGGCCAAAAGAAGGTAAAGGCAGCATAACTGTTATGCCTCCATTTCAGAACAGCCTTAAAATGATATCTAAGTTGACAGACTTCAGAACAGGGCTGTTATCTTGTGTCTAAACACAAAGCATAGACTAAAACATGCCCTTACAGTACACTGGCTGCAGTGATATCATCCACAAAAGCTAGGAGGGTGATTTTCTATAGTTTTGTGTAGTATAGTCATTTTCCAATCTCAGAGCGAGAAAGGAGAAAAAAAAGACCTTAATTTTGGTCCACAGTCTCAAATCACCTGTGTGACAAAACTGAGAGTCTTTCTAAGGCCCAATTATCTAGAGAATATTGTGGAACATTGCAGTGCAAAAAGCAGAGAGAGAAAGTGTGTTGGGCAGAGGACACAGCTCTCAATAGAGACAGTTTTCAGCAATTATTAGTGTCTGCAATGCAAGGCTATGCATGATTTCATGAACAAAAGTATTTTCAGTCGAGGGAGAAAATTAAATAAATCATGAAGTGATGTGCTCATTTTCAGCAAATACCTATCATACAAAGCACTCAGGGTGATGCGGCCCAGTGCAGTGTTTGATAATGTGACTGAATGGTCGGTGAGACAGCTTTCGGGCTCTACAGAACACATTAATGTGGAATTCAACAGTCCCACTTTGTAATGCACTGAGATTACAATATCAGGCCAATATATCTTGTGGGATCTGCTGCCTTTTCTTGTTTAGTTTATGTTCTAGTTTCTTTTTAGAATTTTGTTTGTGCCATTTAAATCCTGAATCCTTAAAGGATGGATGATGAAAAGAACAAATGCTTAGTTGGGATCTGTGTCACTGTTTTCCATTAAAACCAAATTAGCAAGCAAGAAACGGACACTAACCACCCAGTGATGAGACAAGTATGTCACCATGGCTAACCTCGCATAAAAACTAGCTGTGTTTGTGTGTGTGTGTGTGTGTGTGTGTACAGTATATCACTGCCAATTTACTCCCTTGACAATGACAGAAGCAATGTAGTTGTGACTGAAGTAGCATACACACCAGCTCACTGCACCAGCAGGATAACAATATAATGATGTATAATTAGTAATATGCTTTGACACTGAAACCAACAACACCTCCCTCTTTAAACACAAGCAGGAGTCTTCAACAGAGGGTTAGGGCCGGTACTGCAGGTGGTCCACCAGTTATTGTTTATCTTAAACTAATTTTTGTGAAAACTATTTTTGAAAATATGTGTTAAACAAACTTATATTAAAGGAATATTCCAGGTTCAAAACTAGTTAAGCTCTATCAACAGCATTTGTGGCATAATACTGATTACCACAATAATTAATTGTGAATTGTCCCTCCTTGTCTTTAAAAACAAAAAAAGCAAAAATCTGGTTTCCAGTGAGGCACTTACAATGGAAGTGAATGAGAACCAATCTGTAAACATTAAAATACACACTATTTCAAAAGTATAGCCACAAGTTATAAACCATATGCGTATTAACATGATTTTAATGTGATAAAACTGTTTCCTTTTCTGTGTAAAGTTATAGCCAATTTTACATCTTTGTTGGCATTATGATGTAATGTCAATGTGACAAGGAGGAGGAAGGGCCAAATATGCCCGCCCGGCCCCCAATCAGGCTAATCAGCCGAGGAGAGGGATAAGTGTAGCGAATGCGGCAGTTCGAGATAGAGAGATGTGCAGTTGCAGTGTTTGCGCATGTGTCTTTTTGTTTAAATTAAATGTTATTTTTACTGTTCAGCCAGTTCCCGCCACCTCCTTTCCCATGAGGGTATTAAACTTGTTACAGTCAACAAACTCTAAAACCATAAAACAACTGTTAAAACAACTATATTAACAACTTTACAGCTCAAATAATACATGAGAGAAATTCATTTAAGTGCTTTTATAAAGTTAGAGGTTTCAAATTTCAGTCTTTAAACCCTCCAAAAATTGGCCCCATTCTCTTCCATTGTAAATGCCTTGCTGTAATCTCGATTATTTTTATAGAAAAGGACAGATGATTAGAAATACATTGTTGTGATAATCAACATTGTGCCACAAATGCTGTCGGTTGAGCTTAACTTGTATTGAACCCGGAATATTCCTTTAAGTTCAGTTCAACCCAAAGCTGAAGTTAAGATGCTAAAGTTGTCCATCCCACATTAAAATGCAATGTATAATTATACACCCATGTACATCAATTACTATTATTTAAATGGATTTGCAATGTTTGTCATGGCTCCGGTGAGTTTGTCCGTTTGTTCTGTGTGTTGTGTTATTTGCTCTCCCTCATGTCTTGCAGCTGCTGCCGGCATGCATTATCAGTGTTTCCATGGGAACACTGATTGTTCCCAGGGGAATGCTGGTCATGCCACTAATTAGTGTGCTATCAGCACCTGGTTCTCCAATAATTCACTCCCTTAAGCCCTTCATGTTCTCAGTAGGAAGGGGGATGAGTGGAAGATGGCTTTAACACTCATAGGGGGCACTTGGAATATTTGGTCATGCCTTTCGGGTTGGTCAACACCCCCACCAGCATCCAGGGGCTTGTAAAAGATGTGCTTAAAGATATGGTTGATCATTTTGTGTTTGAGAATGAATCTTGATGCTATTCTGATCTTCTCCCAGAATATCCAGGACCATGTTCAGCATGTCGGGCAGATGCCATTTTCATGTACAGTCGGTTCCGTTCCTGGGGTTCATTGTTTCAACCAAGGAAGTGCGCATGGACCCTGCTAAGGTCAAAGCCATCTCCGATTGACCAACCCCAGATTCTCACAAGGCATTGCAGATGTTTCTGGGGTTCACAAATTTTTATTACAGCCAACTCACCACTGACGGATCTCACCTCCACACACACTGAATTCTGTTGGTCCCCGCGGGCTGAGGCCACATTTTCTAAACTAAAGGAGTGGTTTTCTACCGCACCCATCATTGTAACTTCCGACCCTGCAAGTCAGTTCATGGTGGAGGTGGATGCGGTCAATGGGGTTTCTCAATTTGTGTCACATTTTTGGCCAGAATTCTCTCAACAGCTGGGGGCTACGGTGAGTTTGTCCTCTGGGTTCCACCCTCAGACAAATGGGTAAGCGGAGTGGGTGAATCAGGAACTGGAAAAACCCCTGCGCTGTGTGGGCTCCCATAATCCATCTTCTTGGAGCAATTATTTAGTCTGGATTGAGTAAGCCTGTAACTCCTTGCAGTCATCGTTTATGGGGTTATCACCCTTCCAGGGCAGCCTCGGTTATCAGCCCCCTCAATTCACCACACAAGCACCACGTCTTCATTCAGAGTTGTGGATGCACCTAGAAAGCTGCAAGAGAAGCCTTCATACAGACTGGCGCATGTGTTAAGAGGTCGGTGGACCGGCACCTGTATAAGCCCCCAGCTTACGTGTGCTGGCAGATGCTTTGGTTGTTCTCTAAAGATATTCAGCTCCAACTCCCCTCACGTAAGCTGGGTCCCAAGTTTATCAGGCTGTTTCACATCACCAAGGTCATTAGTCCAGTGGCGGTCCATCTTAAACTACCTCCTCACCTCAAGCGCATTCACCCTGTTTTCCACATCTCCAAAATAAAGCCTGTTTTATGTTCTAATTTACACCCTACCACACCAGTCCCACCTCCTCCGAGTCTTGTTGAGGGCTCTCCAGCGTATATGGTCAGGAGACTGATCGACGTCAGATGGAGGGGCAGAGGGTTCCAGTACCTGGTTGACTGGGAGGGTTATGGACCTGAGAAGAGATTATGGGTCGCGGCTTGGGACATCCTAGACTACGCCCTCATAGACCAGTTTCACCTCAAATATTGTCAGTTTATTCCATGTGTTTTAATCTGTTCGGCACTTCTGGCACACATGATCAGTGTTTCCATGGGAACATTGTTCCCAGGATAACACTGATCATGCCACTAATTAATGTGCTAGCAGCACCTAGTTCTCCACTAATTCACTCCCGTCTTAAGCCCTTCGTATTCTCAGTATATTTGCTAGACTGTTAATTAATGTGAAGTAACTTACCTAACTCTCTCTGCCTAGTTGGTAATGTCTCATGTATCTGTTTGGTTGACTGTCTCTGACTGCATGTCTGGAGTGTGGCAGCCTTCCAGTATGCTGTTCACTTGTTCTCTGCATTCACAAGTCTTCAACGGAGCACTCCTCATCTCTGCCTGCATGCCGGGAGAAATATTGCCTTCCAGTCTACTGGGCACTGTACTCTGCACCTCAATATGCTTCAACGGAGGATTCTTACTAATCTGCTCTTGACTTCACAGATGTGCGGCTATGGCGTGCATGCATCCTCAAAAACCTGGGATCCTCAGTCTTCACCAGCACAGAGAAAGTTAATATTTATTGTGAATAAATCCTTTCAAATGTTCCTCTGCTCTTGGGTCTCTTTGTCTCATACTCGCTCTCTGACAATGTTAGCATAACAGATTATTGGAGGTACTCTAATCACGGCTCAGGAAATACTGGAGAACACTTTATTGCAGCAGATTTAACAAAAGTGGGAATGGATAGATAGAAAGCATGATTCAAATGCAGAGAAAGATAAAAGCAAAAGAGATAATTATAGAAAACAAGCCTGTCTGTCACTTATTTTAACACATTGGTTGCAAAAATATCTTATTTCTGTTACTCTTCTTCACCTTTCTCCTGCTCTCTCTCTCTCCTTCTTGTCTGCTCACTGTGCTGTCACAGATTTCGCTTCCTGTTCCCAAAATATGAATATTTTAGAGCTAAGAAGCTTAAAGGGAACAATGAAATGGCCTTGCCTGAAGTTAAATCATACACCATTTCCAGCTTGATTGAGCAGAGAGTGAGCGAGAAAGAGGAAAGGAGAATCTTTTCTGAATGATGAACGCAGTGTCGTGTTTCTCACATTAATGACAAAGCTCATCCTCCATCATTGGCCTCTGTTTCTCATCTGTGAAATTTCTAGACTCTGGGGGGTCACGCACCATCTGACTAAGTGGCAGTGACAACAGGCCCTCTGACAGACGAGGCCACTGCCATGGCTACAGTGTTTCCCCTATATGCATTTTGCAGTGGCGTTGCACCACTGCTGAATTATGATTGCCGCTGTTGGGATTTCACATGGTTCACTTCATATTCTTGACGCAACATAAGGCTTACCAGCCACAGTCAGCTGTGTGCTTTCTACACTGCAAAAGGTACCCCATCACACACACACTTACACACAGTGACAACACTGCATAAAAACACATCTCAAACTCGCAACTCATTTTAAGTGACCCGCAAGATAATTTCTGAAACGTAGGATAGCAGGGGAACGCAACATTTCACTGAACATTCAGTTAGCGCTTTCCTTGTGAATATAAATGATCCTTCCTCTGTCATCTGTATGTTTTGGAGCGCATATTGCTTGTTTCAAAAGCGGAATGAAACAGCGCTATACAGGTCAATTACAGTATCTACGTGGCTTAATCATATCAGCATGAGGGCTGTAATTCGTGGACTGGTCTCAACTGCAAAGACTATTTTAAATGCTACTGTGAATCAGTGCAATGCATGGCGGGGACCGCAAGCCCATTTGAATGCAGTACAGAAATGTCGGCAGCAAAACCTTTATATTTCAATGATGAAATTAGTTTAAAACAAACAGCCCTCACATTCTAAATGGCACTGACAAAGAAAACAGGAGAAAAACATTTAAAAGGCTTTTCAATTCTCAAATCAAAACGCATACATAAAATGTACCATGGATTAGTAACACTAACTGTACTGTAATATCTATGGTAGTTGTGTCAGAAAACTTTCTAAATGTATTTAGACTGATGTTTTTTCATTACAAAAATGCCATAGTTCTTTATTTAGAACCATAGTGACTAACCATGCTAGTGAGGAGCCATGCATGGTTACCATGAACTATGAATAACTACAAATATCATTGTTACAACTATGGATACTATGGAAAGACTATGGTGCATTTTCATAATTAGGGACCTAGCTATCAGTTTTCCATCTGTGTAAAATCTGTACTTGTGATATTCTCTGATTGTAGGAAATGTAAGTTGTTTTGTTTGCCTTTAGAAATTCCAAGACATGACTGTAACTTAATTAGAAGGAGCTTGGTGAAAAGAATCTGTAAAGAAGAACTTAGTCACACTGTCAGAATATTTCAATTTAGCCATATAAAAATTAGGTGTTAATTTTTTCAACAGATGTTACTTTTGTTAATATTATCATTTACATCTTCATTCCAACCTAAAATTCAGTGCTGTGCTGTCAAATGTGCATTTAAATTGACATAACATTTAATATTATTTGCATGGGTGCTACCAAAGCAGGTGCTGGTGCAACATTTTCAAAGTTGCGTCATTGAGTGCACAAATAAACCCTGATGTGGCATAGGCTGAAATTGAGTTTGGCACCCCTGTTTCAATCTATTCTTTGACCAACATGCATTATGCGGGTAACAGCAACGCTGCTAAAAAAATTCCAAGGGGAAACACTGAGGAATATTACGGAGAATTGAACAAATTTAGAAAAAAGAAGAGAGGCTTATATGGAACGGGCAAAAGTTTATTCTGCTGAACGAACTAAGACTTGGTGTCAAAGTAATATGGAGGAAAAAAAGGAATAGCTGTTTTTATTTGCATCTGTTGGTATGGCTGTCTCAAACTATGACATTTGTGTTTGGAAGATCAAATTTGTGCACAAGAAAGCAAGCTAGCTAATTCCCCTTGCTTACCGAATTCTACATTTATTTATTTTTTGGGATTTTAGTTTGCAGGAAATATATGCACTCCCATTGGTGTCCCGACCAGCAAATTCAGCATCAAACCAAAACGTCTTTGATGTTTTTGACAGTGGAATCAGAGCAGAGTGTTTGAAAATAGAAACAGCTGCATTTGAACCTTCATGAGAGACTTCAATTCTTTCTGAAAGAATATCACTTATTTAACTCACAGTTGTGTGGGTTGGATCATTATGTCATGCCATAAAAAGTCAACAGACATTCCTCTTATTTTGCCTCAGTCTTAATAGTGTCACTTCTTTAAACAAAGGTTACAGCAAAGGCAATTCAAATAAAGAGCAAGGCTTTTTGTGAGTAGCAATTTCACTTTGACAATACATATGATTAACTGTCAGACAAACTACTACCAATTCTACTTACAAGATGTATAGAAGACAAGAAAAAAAGTTGCAGCTAGCAAATGGCTAGTTCAGGTGAGGAATTGGGAAGGTAATTTAAACCAACTACAGGAATAATAACAGCAAGAAAAGACAAGCTCTGTAGGGGTGGGGGGTCATTGGCCCACTCAGACTCAAGAATTGTAGTGTTTTTGTGTCTGGAAAATAAAACAGTTTTTTGAAGGTTAGTTATTTGTAGTGAGTGGCTGAAATTAATAGAGAGTGCCAGTTATTTCAGTGGGGCAAAAAGAGACAGGGATGTAACTGTGGACTGAGTAGATTCAACTTTTTTAAAGCTAAATTGACAGCTTACCGAAAATTGACTGTCCGAAAACATTTTACCTTTGTTTCGTCCATTGAGGGGTAACCAATTTTATTCATATAAAGTAGTGTGGTGTATGTTTTTGTATTTATTCTTATATATATATTGTAGCATGGTGAGCGAGTGACAGACACAGTGGGTGTGGCATCCTCGCGGTGAACGGGGCTCTGTGAAAGGGCGGGGGTAGTGTCTATAGGAAGGCCCAGGCACGAGCTGGGTCATTCGGCCACTCATGCTCCCCTCCTAGGTCCACGGCACGAGGGGCGGCTGCATAACTGGTGGCCTGTCTTCCCAGGCCCGCGGCAAGCGAGAGGGGTAAGTGGGGGTTGATGAAGCCTTATCCCCATCAGGTGTGCTTCATTCATCGCTGACCAAACATTGACCAAACAGGTGCATTAATTATGCACCTCTTCTCACTCTCCCGCCCAATTCCCGTCATGAGCCTGGCTAAAGTGAACAAGTAAATTAAAAAAAATTAAGAACTAGAATCACAGCTTGCGCTGTTTCTAACATATGTGTGTGTGTGAGTGAGAGAGAGAGAGAGAGATGGAGCATGTGCGATCACCTGATGATGCTGTAGTCTGTTGGACATTTTGGTGAAATTGATCCTATTTTCTTGTAAAATAGCCATCCAAATCTGGGAATTTCTCCCTATTTCGCAGTAGCTGGTGCAAAGTGTCTTTTACTATAAAAATCGCAATCACCTCCACCTTTTTTAACAATATTTTCTCTCCAATGTGGAAACTCCGGTAAGAGGTAAGCGCCTTGAGTTTGTGTAATTAATCAGTCTGTTGTATCTCTCAGCTGTGATGAGCCTTAATGCTGAAGTCATTAGTTTACAACAGTACGAACACAAGTGGACTGAAACACACGGTGAAGCATCCGAGTGCTGATAGTGTGAGTCTGTGAGACCATCAGTACTCATGGAACATCTCTCATTAAATCAGATTCGAGGACCAGAACTAACTGGTGTGTGTGTATATATGTGTGTCTGTATATATATATATATATATATATATATATATATATATATATATATATATATATATATATATATATACACACACACACACATATACATACATACATATATACACACACACATGGGGAAAAAATTAACAGAGGCATCTTTATTGTAAGTAAAATTTCCATTGCAACATTACAAATTGCAATGTTCTTTTCACATTGTTTATGTAACACATTATAATATATTCCAAAATAATAATTAAAAAATAATATCTTCATGTATATTTTGGTTTGTGTGGTATTGTTTACATTGAAATATAAACAAATTGTGTGTTTTGAACCACTTTGATAATTGATTTACGGAGTTACTACAAGTGGTCTATTGGCGCTTCCAAGTGGCCTTTTTTTTGGAAGTACACTTGCATAAACGATTATAGAGTTTTGGTCATAACGACTTGTGGCTTTGTATCAGATGTGTCTTTGGGGAACTGCGCATAGTCTTGCATATTAAAAAATAAAAGTATTTTATAAATTATATTTGCGGTCACTATTCAAAACATTTAAGAAAGTAGTTCCATGGAAAAATGCGTTGTTTGTGACCATACTCAGTTTTTTTTACTTGTTCATTGAACTCAAATCAAAAATCAAATCAAATCACTTTATTGTCACACTACCATGTACACAAGTGCAACAGTAGGTGAAATTCTTGTGTGCAGTTCCGAGCAACATAGCAGTCATGACAGTGACGAGACATATACCAATTACAATAAACAACATACTTACACAAAACAATTTACATATCAAATGTACACATACTTACACAAAACAATTTACAAATCAGATGTACACATACTTACACAACACAATAATTATATACAATGCAGAATATAGAACAGAATATACAATACAATACAATAAGTGGGAGTATATGAAATATATATGTGTATATATATATATATATAGCAGTTGTATTGAGGAGAATATGTTGACAGTCCAGTGTGAGATTATAGATTAATAAAGTGCAGTGCTAATTATTGATCCTGATAGATCAAGAGTTCAACAGTCTGATTGCTTGGGGGAAAAAGCTATCATGTAGTCGGCTGGTGCGGGTCCTGATGCTGCGATACCGCCTGCCTGATGGTAGCAGTGAGAACAGCCCATGACTCGGATGGCTGGAGTCTCTGATGATCCTCCGAGCTTTTTTCACACACCGCCTGGTGTATATGTCCTGGAGGGAGGGAAGCTCACCTCCGATGATGTTCCTGGCAGTTCGCACCACCCTTTGCAGGGCTTTGCAGTTGTGCGCGGTGCTATTGCCGTACCAGGCGGTGATGCAGCCAGTCAGGATGCTCTCTACAGTGCTGGTGTAGAACCGTGTGAGGATGTGGTGGTTCATTCCAAACTTCCTCAGCCGTCTCAGGAAGAAGAGGCGCTGGTGAGCCTTCTTCACAACGGCCTCAGTGTGGACGGACCATGTGAGTTCCTCAGTAATGTGGACACCGAGGAACTTGAAGCTGCTGACTCTCTCCACCGGTGCTCCATTGATGGTGATGGGGCTGTGTTCTCCGTCTTTCTTCCTGAAGTCCACAACAAGCTCCTTGGTTTTACTGACGTTGAGGGAGAGGTTGTGCTCCTGACACCAGCGTGTCAGAGTGTGCACCTCCTCTCTGTAGGCTCTTTCATCATTGTCAGTGATCAGACCTACCACCGTCGTATCGTCAGCAAACTTAATGATGGCATTGGAGCTATGTGTTGCCACACAGTCATGTGTGTACAGGGAATACAGGAGTGGGCTGAGAACACAGCCCTGCGGGGCTCCAGTGTTGAGGGTCAGTGATGAGGAGGTGTTGCTGCCCATTCTAACCACCTGACGTCTGCCTGACAGGAAATCCAGGATCCAGCTGCACAGCGAGCTGTTTAAGCCCAGAGCCCGGAGTTTCTCATCAAGCTTGGAGGGCACTATGGTGTTGAATGCTGAGCTGTAGTCTACAAACAGCATTCTCACATATGTGTTCCTTTTTTCCAGGTGGGAGAGAGCAGTGTGTATTGTAGATGCAATGGCATCATCAGTGGAGCGGTTGTTGCGGTAGGCAAACTGCAATGGGTCCAAAGAGGGGGCAGAACAGAGCAGATGTGATCTCTGATTAACCTCTCGAAGCATTTGCTGATGATGGGGGTCAGAGCAACAGGACGCCAGTCATTTAAGCATGTGATTATAGCTTGCTTCGGTACAGGCACAATGGTTGATGTTTTGAAGCATGTGGGGACTACAGACAGGGAGAGGGACAGATTGAAAATGTCCGTAAAAACACCAGCCAGTTGATTCGCGCACGCTCTGATGACGCGGCCCGGAATGCCGTCTGGACCCGCGGCTTTACGGATGTTCACCCGTCGGAATGATCGGGTTACATCCACAACAGAGACGGAGAGTGAATCAACCTCTGTAGCGTCACTCTGTAGCGTCAGCTACATACATATACTGTTGTATATAAACAATATCACACGAGCAAGAGTACTATATGGCCCTAAATCAGCACTGCTGTAATTACCTACGGCACTCAGCCTACAGCCGAATTACAGCAGTGCTGATGTAGGGCCTTAAATATATATATATATATACACACACACACACACACACACACACTACTCTATACACTACAGTGTACACTACAATTTTTGAAACACTTGACTGAAATGTTTCTCGTGTTTGTACAAATCTTTTGATCTGAAGGCGTATGCTTAAATGTTTGAAATTAGTTTTGTAGACAAAAATATTTGTGCCACCATATTAATTTATTTAATTATAAAACTAACATTTTATTTAAAAAAAAAAAAAGTTTTTGAAATTGATGACTTGAACCAAATAACAAAGAAAAGCAGCCAATAAGTGGCTAACATAGATGGGAACTCCTTAAAAAGCATCCCAGGGTGATGAGT